>NW_017802658.1:328670-421140 GCF_001625305.1 Branchiostoma belcheri | reverse complement strand
TACAGGAAGTGGAATTTCTTGTTTTTTTTCTAGGAACAGGCCAAAATCAATGCGCGCGCGGACGTCATCCATAAAATTTACTTGGTGTGGCATAATGAAATAAGACACGGATTGAAGACACAACAAAACACTGCTATCACAGTGTTTAATATACAAACGGGCAGCTTCCGAAGCCTTAAAGGTGATCTATACGAATAATATGTTATATAATTGCTGAATATATCTGAGCATTAAAATGTATATGCTTTACATGCCTAACAATTCTAACAATATCCAAACAGAAATTCTAAAAGTTATTTTTGAAAAAAAGATGCTGTCATTACATCGAGCCTGTAACATTTTCATCAAAGTAATTCTTACAGAGGTAGAGGAATTGTAGCAGTTTGAGACTTGTGTCTACATAGCAAACGAATTATAGAGTTGCCATCGTATGTATGCAATATTGACTAACAAATTGTGTACGTTCCTTGATCATAAATAGTAAGATATTGCAAAATTGATACAGCAAATCATGAGGGCTTTTTGTACATGTGCCTTAAAATGATCAAAATTGTGGATTGCATAAATAAAAACTGGATGCTTTATAAACTAAGGGAAGTGAATACTTAAATGGCATTGCATACGTGCAGTGTCAACAGCGTACATGAATTGTTAATTAGCAGTGATAAAACTTAGTAGTAATAGCATATATAGTCAATAGAGTAAATGCTTTCGTAAAATGTAAATTGTGTACAGTCCTAGGTTTTATATCACTACTTCTAGAATGCAACTTTCTGTATATAATATAATTAACATACTGGCCTTACGATCGTTTAACGAGCAATATAAAATTGTATCATATCTTCCCTCGAAACCATTGAACTAATTGATCTGTACACTGCATTATTGCAGCAGAAATGTCTTTACCATAAATTTTATCCTGAATTGATTTTAATATAATGGGGAATCTTCGTTACTTTTGGCTGCGTTCAATCTTGATAATGGCAAGGCAGTTATCCTCAACAGATGTGAACCATGATGTTTTTTAAGTAGTACATTTCACCAAAACACTTCTGAATAAGTGTTTTTTTTTTACATGTAGAGGTTTGACATAGGGTTGCTGGTTTTGCGTCACTATCAAAAACACGATTAATTGTAATAAAACAATGAAAACTTGATTATATTGTACTTAATTAGGCCCCTAATTTTATATCCCCATGTAAGATATCAAGTATTTTAGAGGTACAGTACTAACAAATGTGTCTTATTGGTCGTTACGTCAGTGCAAAAACAAAATTTCTCGGTGTGTGAAAAAACAGCGTACATCACCAACTGTATGCAACACCTTTGAATTTGTACTGATACTTAAAATTTTGTAATTCAAGTAACGTTAAACCATATATTCAAGTTGTTGCTGATTGTATATTAAAGTTTTACATGTCAATTAAAGAGATTTTCTCTATGATATTGTATGTTTATTTCTATAACTATTTTGGTATGCGTAACGTTACATAATGACTAAATTATTAACCGACGTTCCTTTCTCCCTTTTCTAACATTAGAACCTTGTTCATATTATTTTGGTTGGAATACTGAGGATAGGTTTTTGTATGTTTTTTTCATGCGTCTCAAGTATGGAAGGGAATTTCTTTTCCACAATGAAATTTTGGTTGGAGTACTGAGGATTAGGTTTCTGTACGTTTTTTTCAGGCATCTCAACCATGGAAGGGATTTTGTTGTCCACAATGAAATTTTGGTTGGAATACTGAGGATTAAGTTTTTGTATGTCCTTTTCATGTATCTTAAGAATGACGTCTAAAAGGGAAAGCGGTTTCTTTTCCGCTGTTAGATTTTGGTTGGGAAACAGAGGGTAAACTTTTTGCTTTTCTTTATCACGCATCTCAAATACGGGAGGTAAGTTCCTTTTTTTAATCAAATTTTGAGGACCATAATTAGGTTTTTTCTTTTCCTTATCAGGCATTTGTCGAGATTGTGGTTGTTGCTTATGCAATTGTTCCTTGTAATCCATGATATTGTATTTCAGCCGTTCCTTGACTTGCAGCTCATGCGTAAACGGTAATTCTGACTTCGCCATGTTCACACAGGTCTCGTTCATCCGGGCACTTTTCTTCACCCGAAAGCCCTTGATGGTAATGCCATCTGGTTGGAACACTTTGAAGCGGCTGTCCTGTATTTCTGCGTTCCTAACATTGTCAGATTCTATACACTCTTCTTGTAGACGCCTATTTCTTGCCTTCAAAATCTCCACCTCTTTTCTCCAGTCGAAGGGGAGCTGGGAAAGCTTAGACCACAAGGTTTTGTTGAAGTGGTCGAACAACATGGCGTCCGCCTTGTTCCAGCGGCGGATTCTTCCCGCCATTTCTTTAGTCACGTGACGAATGCTCTCTTCTCGTCGGGCGTTCATTTTGAAGAACGTGACGTCATCGATGTCCCAGCACAGCGTGTGTTTCATCAGTATCAAGGACTCTTCGAAATAGTCCGCTACCATGACAACGGAGAATATTTTTTCGAGGAAACCAATGTCGGATTTTATTGTCTGCTCTGAGACCGACTGTTTTCTAGTATATCCCAAGTCATAGAACATAGGGTTACGATAAAATTGTTTGCTAGGTGTATTTTTCTTGACATAGTAATATGGATTGTCGAGAAATTTTTTCAAGGGGGAACGGCTGCGTATCCTGAAATCTTTATCGAGCAAAAAGTAATAGAATATGGATTCATACATGTCCGCAGGATTCCTAACAATTGTGATATACATGGTATCGTCTGGCATAAGTTCCCGGATGTTGCTGTAGTTAAAACGCGTGTGGTGGCAGAGGATATTGTAGGTGATGTTTTTCCTCCTGCTACGCTCTTGGAGCACGTGGTACCTCTTAAACTTCCCCGGCCAGCCGATGTTATTGTCCTCCGCAGGTAGGACGAAGGTGAGGTTTCTAGCACTGCCGAACCGCATGATGATGTTTTGTACCGTCGAGCTGGCAGTCTTGTGGGTCTTCAGGAAAACCAGGTTTGTTTTCTTCCTGCACGTCCTAGTAGGTACGTTGCCAGATACCCTGTGTTCTGGTCCTTTAATACTGGTCATTTTAAGACCACTGTCTGTTGGAGCCCGTCTGTTAAAGATCTTGCTATTGGTCATCTCATTTGACCCTTTGGAGAAACCGTTATTTGCTGATTTCCAACTGTTGTTCGAGGGGACATCGTTTGCAACCGCCTGTCTTCCCAAGGTATCACCAATGGCACCACCAGCTAGTCCTTCAGTAAGATCGTTTTTCATTGGCTCTCGTTTAATCAGATTATCCTCAACGGTACGACTATCATTAATCAGTACCCGTCCGCTCAATGTATCGTCGATGATTTCATGAGCGATTCCTATAGGAAGTATATTGTGTGTTGATGACTCTTTCTTTGAAATATTGTTCTTCGCGCCATCAGCAAATATTTTGCTGAGACCGTCGTCTGTTAAAACCTGTTTATTCAAGATATCGCTTGCATTGCCGTTGGTCAATCTTGTATGAAGGCTATAGATTTGTGGCTCCTGTGTTCTTATAGTATTGTTGCTGCCACTCCCAGGTATCGTTTTGTCGATAGTGTTGTTTGTAGAATCCTGCCGTCTGGTTTTCCTGTCTGTCAGCTCGTTGCTTAGATCATTCTTGCCTAACGCTTGTCTCCTCAAACCACTGCTTATGGTATCGCCAGCCAAGCCGTCTGCCTGCAACCTGCAGTTGTAAAAGATGCTGCAATTGGTTAACAAATAACTTCAAGACGATTTTGTTAGTATTTTGTTGCAATTCACCATTGATCAAAACAGGCAGGTTTGAACCTACGTGATTAAAACTTTGCGGATCAACTAATGGATATTTTCAATTATTCAAAGACGTGTTTTCTAAGCTAATACGCACAATAGAAAGAAGGCCCATATTTGACCTTGACCTTTGTCTTCCTACAACCTGCCAACGTACCAAAAACCATCACAATCTGAAGCTATGCTGACAACAAATGTGCGGAAACACAGACAGACACACAGACACACCAAAAACAATGCCTCCATTTTTCATGGAGGTATAAAAGAAATATTTTGTGTAATCATAACCTCCTTTTGCCGAGAGTAAAGACAACTACGTACCCGTCTTTTCTTACTACGTTTCCTTGTTCTGTCCCAGACCAAAGCGCTGTGGGCAGCAGGCGCCGGCGGGACACTTCCATCAGCAGGAGCAGGGCTGCACCGAGGAGCAGCGCCGTCTTGCGACGTCGCCGGATCATATGCATGTTGACCTGACACGTCACTGTTAGTGTGACCTTCTATGATAGGGAATGTTGCATTTTTTGAGGTGCACACCGGAATGACTTGACGTCCTACTATCTCTTTTGCGCGTTGGGAAGTAGTTCTGAAAATGCAAGGCAAATTTAAGGGCATCCAGTGTTATCTTTAGGGCTTGGATACGATGTGGGACCGTGAGTAAATGTCAATATCATACCAAGGACATGTCCTTAATCATACAGATTGCCTTATTCAGAATATCTATAATTTTGCCGCCCTGAAACTGCATTGGATGCTTTAAAGCTAGGAACCCAGGCCATGCTAGGCAGCAAGAGAGGAAAAGTATCTTCGGGTTAGCAATGGCTGTAGTCAGAGTGCCCAGTGTTATACGGACTGAATTCGAATTGTTCTAGGTTTGACTGTTCGGGTCATTACAGCTTCGTATCTTAGTGTACGCAGCTGAGTGAACGTAACATGTAACAGTACAAAATCAACATTCTGTGCTAAGTGAGAGACTTACCATACGCGTGCTCGTAGTGTTAAGAGTTGGCGGCGATTCCCTGCGTTCCTTTTCCGACTCTCGGTTGTGTAATCCCTGTTTTCTTCATTCGGAATGGAGAATAATCCTCACTGTACTGACGTGCCACATCCTGGTATTGATGTTTTTCATGTTTTTGCTCTCGGTGTGAGAATATTGCGTTTCTGTTTGTTTTGGCAAACAGTCGCATTCAGTGAGGCGAATCCGCAGTATGCAAGATCATCCTTGCCATTTGAAACGGTAGATTCTATATCTAGGTGTATTTTAAAACTCTGTCAACATGTCAACATCTTGATGTTTCTTGGCGGAGAGAGTTAGGGTTTTAGGATTAGGCTTTTTGACCTGTACTCGAATCCGAGTTGTGCTCTGTCTTTTTTCACTGCTATATTTTTCTCGATGCTGTCTTACTTTTGCAATTTAAACGTTGCTTGTTTAATACGTTTCTAACGTTTTTGCACCTCAGATAAGTTATATATATACTATTATATCAAACCTATAACACATAACCAATACAACACAAACGTTAACTACCAGATTTCATGACGTAGTTGCAAATATTGCAAGTTCTTTGAAAAAAGTCTCCCCAAAAATATAGCTCATACCTTTCCTGTGGCACTACAATAATGTCGTCAGGTATGGTCGGTGTTTTCAATAAATAAAACACGTGCTTTCATAATCATAGCTATCCGTGCGACGCTCCTTTAAACTGCCTTTCATATACGCTATACGGATACAGGCAACTGTTGCAACAACATATAGGAAGGTTGTCTTGTCTTTTACACCCACAGAATCAGTTTTTTTATGTGCCTCAGTGCCCTTACTTTCATTTCCCTTCGTTTTATTTCCACCGATCACTTGTGTTAATAATCTAATTGCTATTGGGCTACGCAGAATGAAAGATGAAGGTTAAATAGATCGTTGCATATACCCTACTGTAGTATCATATATGAAAACATGACTCGGCTATAGCTATAAGGTAAGCCATTCTGTTCGCTATAGGTGATATAAGGCCATGTTGATTTGATTATATAGATGACATCCGCGCGCGCATGAGTTTTCGTCCGTTTCCCCCAAAACGTTTTCGACCATACTGTAAATCGTTCAAAGTAGCCGCAAAATGAGCAAATATATGCCGTAAATTGAAAAAAAATTGGAAAACGATACTTTTATCGCAGAATGCCACAAAATTCATTCCAAAGGACAAGAATAAAATGTGAAGGAATGAAAAGTCTATTATTCACCATGCCGATAATACATTACTTTGTGTGTTTAGTCATTTGTTCAACCTTGATGATGAAAGCAACTTTGTTGTACAACTCAACGGTTTGCAGAGGAAGTTGAAAATACTAGAATACATTAGACGTTTATATATATACATGCATTTATATATTTATGTATCGGTATATGTATATATGATTGTAACGCGTGTGACCTGTGCTTAGCCCAGTGGGGCAAAAATGCACAATAAAAGACATTATTAATATTTTCCATCTGAAAAATTGTGTCTCACTTGTTGGGATTGTAGTCTATTGAAATACGTGACCAACTTGTAAAACACCGCCTTAGTAATGAAATGTATGGGAATTCAAATATCACTGAGCTTCTTTGTCGGCCTGATCATGGCGAGTTGTACTGCAGTACGATCAGAAATCGCCGGTGGCGCTCCATATATTCGTGAACATGTTTTTACAAGGTGACCTGGGCACGAGACTACTGCTGAACTTTGAACCGGGAAGTTGGGAGAGTTACCGAAAAGTTCAGTGTCAGGTAATACCTTTCTTGTACACTTTTTTTGTGAACATGTCGGACACCAGACTCCCCTATTCGATGTGATATTGAACTTGACTCACTGTGAGAGGCGCTGGTAAGTCTGTTCCTTAGTACTGTAACGTTAAGTGGGAAAAATAAGCTAAAAATTCTAAATTACGTTTAATAAATGTTTGCTTGAACAAACAGTTTTAAACCTAATTTGCCGTGGGTTTCTTGTGATTGTGGCAGTGTTTGTGTCTTTATAAAGTTCTGCTGGTGTCCTTTAATTTGGGGATTGGAGAGTTTGTAATTCGGCTTGGATTTTTTAGAATCAATCCCCTGTCCACATCATAATGTAACGTTACAACATGTCTGTACATGTGGCCTGTGGTGTCACTTTATGCTACATCCGGGTAATCTGGAAGAAGGGGATTCCCCTAGCCCTGGAATTTCCAGTGATGTCATCACGAAACTGTGAGTCTTAAATCTCCTTGCTTAGTCTAACTGACCATATTTTTTGCCCAATGTTCTGCATGATATACTCGAGCTATGAGGTAATATTGAGTGTGTGACTGTGTGGTTTTGGCATTCATGTTTTGTGTTTTGCTTTTAAATAGAAAAACAAACATGCAGCTGACAGTGGTGTAGAAGTTTACCGGATGGTCCAGAATGGAACTTATCTGAAGAAAAGGAAGGAATGGATCTGAAGAAAAGGAAGGAATGGGTAGGTTATGTGTTCTTGAGGATTCAGATGTACAAGAACAAAGGAGGTCAGGAATATGTAACGTTACATGAGCACAAAGAATAATCATCTAATAATATTCATGATAATCTGTGTTTAATAATATATTGTTCATTTATGAAGTAGCCAATACAGATATATGCTTGTCTCTGGTATAGCAATTAATTTCTGAGTAAATTTACCATCACCAATCTCTGGAATTCAAACAATATGTAACATAATGGTGATGATGGGTTTTTCTGTTGGTTTGACAGATGAGAAATAATGTCAAGGTTGGTCCTCATGAGAACACATAATGTGACATAGAGACCATGATATACATGTACATCCTCATATTGATGCCTTGAAAAATCCAACTAAATCCTATAAGGCCACACCAATTTAATTTGTTTTTCTTGGTTAATGGATTTTTCCAGAAAAATAATGGAGGGGGCGGGCTAAAAAAAAAAGGAAAAATAAAAACAGGCCTAGGCATCCTATTATGGTCCAAAATGGTACGATAGGAGCCATGAAGTCAACACACCAGGCTGGGTCAAAATTTGAACAATGAATTTTGAACTTTTAATGATACCATTGCATTGAAAGATGGAATAGCTGTAACAACTAGGATGAAAAGAACTGTTTTCAACTGTTCAGAGCAAAATATGAGCTGCATTTTACAGTTGATTCTGAATTTTTATTTTTATTTGCAAATCAGAAAAAAATGAAGCGGGTGAATCCGTTAACCAAGAAATTAAATTGGTGTGGCCTAAGAGCTGTTTTTTTAATTATTTCTACACATGACAGTTAAGTAAATTAAGAACTACCTTAAAGTATTTTAATTTGTGATGTGTGTCTTTCCTCCCTTGCAATATTGTGTCACTAGTAAGTGTCCATTGGTGATACGTCGATGAAGGTTAGACATCCAGGTAATACGATATGCCAAAAAACAGTTACTCAAGCAACTGGATATGATTTTGAAAACGTCAGACGTTTCAGCTAGTATCCACTAGCTTTCGTCAGTGACTGAGAGACCAGAGGGGAAAGCAGGTTTATATACACAACCTGTTGATTGATATGCAAATAAAGTGAAGACAAATTTTTGGAAGTCGAAAAAGGAACAAAAGTCAGACAAGTCAAGACAAGATGATGCAAATTAGTCTGAAAGCTCCTGTTATACAGGACAGGAGCTTAAGTGTTGTCTGTCCTCGGGGCTGGGAGTGCCAAATCCCAAGTGCCGGAAAGATCGACCCATAGCCCCCCTTCCCTGTTGAGGGTGGGGTTGTACATTCTTTCATATATTGCCTCTTTAACACCCCGTTCCCACCAGCGTGTTTCGCGGTCTAAGACATCCGTGGACTCGTGTTTGAAAGAGTGACCCTGGTTGTGTTGTAGGTGGTGGAAAATAGCTGAGGAGTAGCCGTTGGCACTAGGTCGGCAATGTTCTTTGTACCTTACTTTAAGCGGTCGACTTGTCTCTCCGATGTAGGTGTTGTTACAATTGGGCTCCTCACATTTGAGTCTGTAAATAACATTCGCCTTGGTACCCTTGTGAGGTCGGTCCTTAGGGTGTACCAGTCTTTGTCTGAGGGTTGAGTGAGGTTTGAAGTTAGTGGCTATGTTGAAGTTTTGGAAGATCCGTCGGAGTTTCTCAGATACTCCTTGGACATACGGAATAGTGATGTTGGCCTTGTTTTTGTTGGTCAATGGTTTGCACTTCTGGGTTTTCTTAGACTGATCTGAAGGTTTGAGCGCTTTGTTGAAAGTCCAGTTTTGGTAGCCACATTTAGCCAGGGCACCTCGGAGGTGTCTTTGTTCGTCCGTTTTGGCTTGGTCTGAAGTGACAATGTTGTCTGCACGATGGAAGAGAGTTTTGATCACTGCTAGTTTGTGTTCCAAAGGGTGGTGGGAATCAAAAGCCAGGTACTGATCAGTGTGGGTTGGTTTCCTGTACACTTCGAAACGAAGGTTACCATCTTCCTCTATGATAGTTTTGGTGTCTAGGAAAGGGAGCATGTTGTCATGGCTTGGCTCCTGTGTGAACTTGATGTTGTCATCTATCTGGTTGATGTGGTCAAAGAAGTCAGCAGCTACCCTCTTTTTCAATCTGCACCAAGTGTCATCTACATATCGAAACCAGTTGGCCGGGGGAGTGTCATTGAAAGTGCTGAGGGCTTTGTTTTCAAACTTCTCCATGTACAGGTTTACAACAATTGGTGAGACTGGTGATCCCATAGCACAGCCGTGCATTTGTTGGTAGAACTGTCCTTTGTAGGTAAAGTATGTGCATCCTAAGCAGAGTTCTAGTAGCTCACAAACTTGGTCAACGGATAGGTTGGTTCTATCTGCAAGTGTATCATCGGCTTCCAAGGCTTCCTTGACTACTGACACTGCTTCCTTGGGTAGTATGGAGGTGAAAAGTGAGCACACGTCATACGAAGTGATGGTTTCATCATCCTCTACATGAATGTCTTTGATTTTGTTGACAAAGTCGGCACTATTCTGTACATGGTGCTGAGATTTCCCCACTAGTGGTCCTAAAATCTTGGCTAGAAAACCTGCTAACTCATAGGTGACAGAGCCTATACTGGAGACTATGGGTCGTAGAGGGACACTTTGTTTGTGGATTTTGGGAAGGCCGTAGAAAGCAGGGGGTTGTTCCGTTGTGGGATTGAGTTTTAGGTAGGTGGGGCGATCCAGAACTCCTTCAGTTTGCAATTTCTTGAGAGCTGAACTGATTTTCCCTTTAAACTTGTTAGTGGGGTCCTTTTTCAAGGGCATGTAGGTGTCTTTGTCTCCCAATAGGTCCTGTACCTTCCTGTCGTACTGCTCCCTGTCTAAGACTACTGTGCTCACTCAACCCTCAGACAAAGACTGGTACACCCTAAGGACCGACCTCACAAGGGTACCAAGGCGAATGTTATTTACAGACTCAAATGTGAGGAGCCCAATTGTAACAACACCTACATCGGAGAGACAAGTCGACCGCTTAAAGTAAGGTACAAAGAACATTGCCGACCTAGTGCCAACGGCTACTCCTCAGCTATTTTCCACCACCTACAACACAACCAGGGTCACTCTTTCAAACTCGAGTCCACGGATGTCTTAGACCGCGAAACACGCTGGTGGGAATGGGGTGTTAAAGAGGCAATATATGAAAGAATGTACAACCCCACCCTCAACAGGGAAGGGGGGCTACGGGTCGATCTTTCCGGCACTTGGGATTTGGCACTCCCAGCCCCGAGGACAGACAACACTTAAGCTCCTGTCCTGTATAACAGGAGCTTTCAGACTAATTTGCATCATCTTGTCTTGACTTGTCTGACTTTTGTTCCTTTTTCGACTTCCAAAAATTTGTCTTCACTTTATTTGCATATCAATCAACAGGTTGTGTAAAATACTATATAAACCTGCTTTCCCCTCTGGTCTCTCAGTCACTGACGAAAGCTAGTGGATACTAGCTGAAACGTCTGACGTTTTCAAAATCATATCCAGTTGCTTGAGTAACTGTTTTTTGGCATGTCCATTGGTGATGTTTAATATCTTCTGTCACTGCAGGTAATATGGCAGGCTGCAGCAGATGGTGATACAGTCAGAGTGAAACAGATGTTAGAGGAGGGAGTCAATCCTAATGCTGCTGATCATGGTGGAACTTTGGTTTGTTATCATGTCTTCTGTTTCTGAATTATTGTCAGTTAATTGGTAGCAACACCACTAGTCTTTTAACAGTTTTGCTCAATGCCAGGCCAAATGACCACTTCTAAGCATAGAGCTAGGTAAACACTGCAGCTGTATATGATTATGCCAAAAAATGTCAGTGGATGTTTATTTTAAAAGCTTGAGGACTGAATTCAGAAGGAAAGTATGTGTTTTTGGAATTAAGTTTGGAGTTCCATAAATTTACAATGTGGGGAAAGAATTTTGCTGTAAAAGGACTTACATACTAGTATGTCAATGTTTATGTTAATGAGATGACATCATAGTTAGGGATCACTTGGTTCTTCAGATTTCCCCATAATGGTTCATTCCACAAAGGTGTGATTATTAAAGCCCCTTTGTACAGTCACAACTATGCTTCCCAGTAGCTCATTTATGTCCTCTGGCATGGTGGCAACAGTGGGATTTTATGGTAGGATTTTAGTTATGTATGCAGTGATGTAAGATTAAGGTTGTTTCTGGAAAAATAAAATGACAGTTTTTATATATATAGGAGAATACAAACAACAAATAACCTTTAAATCTTATGTCTGTTAAAGTCTAACAGCTAACTGCCCATATCAAAAACAATTGTGCTCCAATCTGTATTGTTGCCATAATACTAAAGACCATCTCATATGTTTTACAGTCCCTGCACAGGGCAGCTTGGAGTGGCCACTATGAAACTGTATCAGTTTTACTGGCAGCTGGTGCAAATGTGAACATAAAGGACAAACAGGTAGGTAGATATTCACATGTTCCTGGAGTATCATGTGATGTCACCTTTATATTATATATATATATATATATATATATATATCATATATATATTGTAATATCATGATGTCATAGCAGTTCGAGCTTCGAACCTAACAACTAATTGATATCAAGAAAAATGTGCTCCAATCTGTCCCGTTGTCCTACTAAAGACCATCTCATATGTTTTACAGGGCAGCACTCCCCTGCACCTGGCAGCTGAGAATGGCCACCATGAAACTGTGTCAGTTTTACTGGCAGCTGGTGCAGATCTAAGCACACTGGATGAGTTGGTATGTACATTGACTGTTGTGGTACATTACATGCCCCTGGAGCACCTTTAGCTAAATCTTTCAGGAAACAAACAGCTACTTGATAATGTTAACAATAAAAGAGGTGTGTTCCAGTCTGTGCTGTCCTTCAATTCTTCACAAAAACAAAAGTGTAGTCATTTTTTCAGGGCTACACCCCCCTTGAGTATGCAACTTTGCGAGGTCAATCCAGGTGTGAGGAAGTAATGCGGCAGCACGAGGCTGATAGGGATGAAGGGAACAAAGTATCATGTGATGTCACCTTTCATTTAAATATCATGATGTCATAGCAATTCGAACTTCAAACCTAACAACTAATTGATATCAAGAAAAATGTGCTCCAATCTGTCCCGTTGTCCTACTAAAGACCATCTCATATGTTTTACAGGGCAGCACTCCCCTGCACCTGGCAGCTGAGAATGGTCACCATGAAACTGTATCTGCTTTACTGACAGCTGGTACAGATGTGAACACACATGACAAAGATGTAAGTAGATTGTACATCACATGTTCCTGGAGTAATATATCATACATGTGTATGTAATGTCACCATGGAATATCATAATAGCAGTTCAAATCTAACAACTAACTAATGTAGGTTCAGGGCAGGGACCAGTTAAGGAGATCCCATTGAAATCTATGCTAAAACCACTAGAAACAAACACTTTAAAACATTGTATATTTTAGAAATATACATTCTTCTGTCCTTACCAGAAAACTGGGCCTTTCTGAGCAAAATTTGCCCAGGAAAAAAAATTATCTAAAAAATAAGTACCAAAATAAATCGTCGGTGTACACACTGTTAGTTCTGTGCATGCCGATTTGCTGGTCCCTCCCCTACATGTAGATTGACAATTGGTACGTGACATGCCCCCAGAGTATCATACTTGTATAAATTATGTGATGTTACCTTAAAGTTTTTATAAAATATTTATAATTGCAGTGAGGACCCAATAGCTAATTGATTTATGTCAGTAATGATGTTCCCCAGTCTGTCCTATTCCCATACTGAAGACCACCTTATGTGTTTTACAGGGCAGGACTCCCCTGTACCTGGCAGCTAAGGATGGTCATCATAAAACTGTATCAGCTTTACTGGCAGCTGGTGCAGATCTGAACACACTGGATGAGTTCGTATGTACATTGACTGTTGTGGTACATTACATGCCCCTGGAGCACCTTTAGCTAAATCTTCCAGGAAACAAACAGCTACTTGATAATGTTAACAATAAAAGAAGTGTGTTCCAGTCTGACAAAAGTGTAGTCATTTTTTCAGGGCTACACCCCCCTTGAGTATGCAACTTTGCGAGGTCAATCCAGGTGTGAGGAAGTAATGCGGCAGCACGAGGCTGATAGGGATGAAGGGAACAAAGTATCATGTGATGTCACCTTTCATTTAAATATCATGATGTCATAGCAATTCGAACTTCAAACCTAACAACTAATTGATATCAAGAAAAATGTGCTCCAATCTGTCCCGTTGTCCTACTAAAGACCATCTCATATGTTTTACAGGGCAGCACTCCCCTGCACCTGGCAGCTGAGAATGGCCACCCTGAAACTGTATCAGCTTTACTGACAGCTGGTGCAGATGTGAACACACATGACGAATGTGTAGGTAGATTGTACATCATGTTCCTGGAGTAATACATCATACATGTGTATGTAATGTCACCATATCCGCATGGAATATCATAGCAGTTCAAACTTAACAAGTAATTGAGTGATGTCAAGAATAATATGCTGAAGACCATCTCATTTGTGTTTTACAGGACTGGACTCCCCTGCACAGGGCAGCTAAGAATGGCCATCATGAAACTGTGTCAGTTTTACTGGCAGCTGGTGCATATGTAATTGACCCATTGGACCCGTGGGTAGGTACATGTAGATTGACTGATGTCCTTGTAGTATCGTATGTGAAATACCATTTAAATCTGATAGCAGTTACATGTAATACCTAACAACTAATCAATGATGTCAATGATAATGTGATTCAGTCTGTCCTATTCTCCTAACTTAAGACTGTCTCGTGTTTTACAGCGAAACACTCCGCTGCACCTGGCAGCCCAGAACGGCCACCATGAAATTGTGTCAGTTTTCCTGGCAGCTGGTGCAGATGTGAACACACTAGATAACACAGTAGGTACATGTAATCATCAATGTAGGTACATAATATATATATTGGCTCTTGTGGTACATCACAAGTCCCTGGAGTATTGTATCGGATGTGGCCATTAAATCTTATACCTAACACTAACAGGTAATGTTTCAAGGATAATGTGTTTCAGTCTGTACTGTTGCTCTACTGAAAACTATCTCATCTTTCTCATGTTTTACAGGACAGGACTCCCCTGCACCCAGCAGCTGAGAATGGCCACCTTGAAACTGTATCAGTTTTACTGACAGCTGGAGCAGATGTGAACATACTGGATGGATCGGTAGGTAGATTGACTGTTGTGGTAATCACTTGTGCCTGGAATGTTGTATGTGATGTCACCTTTAAATCTACACATGTATAGTAGTAGTTAAGACCTTAGCTTCAAGGATAATGTGTTCTAGGTCCAATTTACACGGGGCAAAATTATATCTGCCCTGTGCCGTTCGACGTGCGGCGCTTGTCAATCGCCTAGGACATTTTCATTTTACCCATATCAACTGCAACAGTTATAAACAGATGAACATGGTGTGGGTTTCAGGCTAGTGCAGGAAATGATATATTTTCAAATAACCATTGACCTACTGCGACGCAGAAATGGGCTGTGTGGATGCAGGTCTGTTCAGGGCTCGAAATTCATTTCTGGGAATAGGTGCACTGGTGCACCCAACTTAAGAAACTGGGTGCACAAAAATTGTTTGGGTGCACCATATAGAATTTTAGCAAAAACTAATTATGTTTCATTTATAAAGAAAAATGACAAGGGTTTTCTTGCTTTTCTGACACTTTGATGTCGACAATATGCTGTATTACTACAGTAACTATATGTACATTTAACATCTTTACATACGTAAACCTACAAAAATGTTTGGCCCGGGTGCACTGGTGCACCCACGGAAAATACTTGGGTGCACAGCTCCAAATTTGGGTGCACTAAGGTGCACATGCACCCAGTATTTCGAGCCCTGCTGTTTACACACTGCTGGACCATGACGCAGACTCCCCACTAGTGATGCATACCGGTTCACTGGACTTGGATCCGGACTTGTAAGAATGTTTAGGTTCAAGTCCAAAAAAACCTAAAAGTCAAGAACCGAGTTCGGACTTATTACCATAAAAGACCATTTCACATACCCCTTTTCTTTCCATACCACCTAAAACCTTCCGTAGATTGTAAAATCTTTGCTGCAAAATGAAGAAAACATTGCCATCGGGCATCGTCAAGTACCGGCCTCCATGTTAAGTTTCACCAAGACAACATTGCAAGGTTGTCAACATGCAATTTTGTATTATAATGCCATGGGTTTAGGTCCGGACTTACAAGTCTGGAACTGAACCTAAACCTCTGGACTTGAATCCAGACCTGAACCTAAAATTGGGTTTAGGTATGCAGCACTACTCCCCACTGAGTGTGACTTTGTGGCACTTCCTCGATGTGACACAGGAAAATGGTGGCGGACCTTTTTACACACATTAAAAATCTGTTGTACAGCTCGCACTGGGGACAGATTTTTTTTTGCCCTGTGTAAATCCCTGTTACCATGCTGAAGACCATTTCATGTGTTTTACAGCAAAGGACTCCACTGCACCTGGCAGCCCAGAATGGCCACCATGAAACTGTGTCAATTTTACTGGCAGCTGGTGCAGATATGAACATACAGGACAGTAAGGTAGGACTAGATTGACATGGTACATGACATGTCCCCAGAGTATCATACTTGTATGTGACCTCACCTTAAAGTTAGAATTTTTATGTAATAATGTGCTCCAGTCTTTTATTCCCATACTGAAGATCATCTTACGTGTTTAACAGGACAGGACTCCCCTGCACATGGCAGCTAAGGATGGCTACCATGAAACTGTATCAGCTTTACTGGCGGCTGGTGCAGATGTGAACACACTGGACTGGCAGGTAGGTAGATTGACTGTTGTGGTACATCACCTGTGCCTGGAGTATCATATTGGATGTCACCAGTTACTTGGTATTTAACTTGGTAATGTTCACAGTTAATGTAACAACAAGTGTCCATAAGTGACAATTCTATGTGAAGTTTTATATTTTGTAAATACATGTAAACGTGCATCATCACGGGCATCTTATAAGCCTGCAGACGACGTATAAAATTACTGTACATGGCAATTAAACAAGGGAACCCTGTGTTTTCAGTAGTGGCCAAATATTGGACATAGAAGAACATGGCCCATTTCAGAATCTTACACCAAATCTTACAAGCCAATTACCTACACCGACTCTTACTACTCACGATTCACTCGCTCTGGATTTTAATACTCTTCTTACACCCATGGGAATTCATTACACTGCACCCATTGGAATTCATTGCAACAAAAAGAACAGCACCTTTCAAAACTAATACTTTCATCAGGAACTTTCAAGAGCAATGCTTTTATTCCGGTATTTCATCTTACACGCACGCTTGAAGCATTTATTCCAATCTTTCATCTTACACGCACGTGTATATGTGTTTTAGCTGCTAACATGACAAATCGACTGACCACAATACTCCTGCAGGAGGGATACCTCCTTCACGGAGTAATAAAAAAAAGTGTGCTTCAGTCTGTCGTGTCCTTCAATAAAAAATTCTTCACAAAAACAAAAGCGTCATGGTTGTTTCAGGGCTACACTCCCCTTCAGTATGCAACTTTGCGAGGTCAATCCAAGTGTGTGGACATAATGCAGCAGCACGAGGCTGATAGGGATGACAGAGACAAGGTACAAGATACATCATTCTTTTATTAGCCTCTTCCAAAAAGCTGCTCTTCCATAACTGTATGTAATGACCACACGTTGAAAAACGATCAGAATGATATTTGACATTTGTCATATTATACTTAGTTCTGTACTTTGAAATTAGATACTGACATGTCTTTTGTTGTTTTTATGATTCTCTTCTTCTGGATTGTATCTAAACTAGCATATATGTTTAGCAGTAACCGAAAGTTTACTACTAGCACTTAAGATAATCAGAAAAAGATAAAGGCTGCTGATAAACAACTCATCATGAAGTGGCATACATACAACATTTATTTATGTTCTCTTTATCTATAATGACTGTTCTAAATTGTTATAAACTATTAGCTAAACTATTGAACTTATTAAATGTCAAAATTGTACCTCAGGGCTGCTACTTTTTTAAAAAGTTGACTTTAAAGAGATCTACTTATGCAGTATCAGATAGTGCAATCTAAGAGGTGCACGTATGCACACTTCAGATATCCTGACAATTGTTAAAAATGAGAAGGTCTTGATAACACCATTTTTTGAAGACAGTATGGCTGTCTTACCAGCAGTATCCATTTGCCAGACAGTATCCAATATGCCACCCTAATATACTGTCTGGCAAATGGATACTGCCTGGCCAAATTCTTAGCAGCCACACAAAAGATCTGGTTGGAGATTATTCAGCAACTATTGCAGCAGCCACACAAAGGATCTGCTAAGAGATTAATTAGCTGATTACATTGCAGGATTTCACAAGCAATCTTAAGAGCAAGGAGCACAATCAGGGACCATCAGCAACTGATTCAGGTGACCAGGAAAAATAGCTAAGAAGAATGAAATTACTTGACAATTTATGGGAATATATTATTATCTCCAAACTAACATAATGTTAATGGTACACAGTCAAGTTTTATGGAGACTTTTATACTGGTTTATTCCAACAGCTCAGAAATCAATTCATCAATCAATCAATCAATCAACCAATCAACATAACCTGCCTTCTAGGATAGTGATCAGCTTGTACGTAAATGATACACTGTATCTCTGACTTGACATGACACTTCTTCAGTAACCAAAGTAACCACTTTCGAAATCATACATTTTCTGCATGCTCGAATAGATTTTACAGAATAATGTGTTCCTCCATGTAGATTTGCATATCTTTTAGAAAAATTTGATGATAATTATACATTTGAAATTTTGTAATTTTGTTGGAAGTTCTAGCAGGTCCAGGTCTCCAAGGTATTAGAAAATTGAACCAAGGATTTTGAGGTTTCAGGATTAAGATCCTGTTTTCATACCTAATTGATTCAGCATCTGTACCAGTGGAAGTTGAGCTGGGAGGTCCAGAGATGTGTGCTCTGTATGAGCAGGCCTGTAAAGAGGGGACCACTCAAGTCTTCAACATCAGACTGATACTGTCTGGGAAACATGGGAATGGTAAAAGCAGCCTGAAGAACAGCTTGCTTCAAATCGAGTTCCACAAAGATGAGGAGAGCACTGATGGTATTGTCATCACTTCATGTCTCATGACTGGGAAAGAAGAATGGAAAATCACCAAAGGTATACAGTGTATTAATAATGGCTTTCTTGTCTCTATTCAAGTAATGAAATTTTAGAAAATGCACCAACAACAATTCTTAACTAGAAAGGCCTTGAACATTTGCTCAAGAGCAACTACAATTGTGCAGCATATTTCACCCATTCTTCCCATTCCATATTAAGTACACTGTTCCATATCAACTTTTTCCTAGTGTATACAGTACCTTTTAGTGTTCACAAAATCCCTATATGGTGCTTTTCAATAGAAATATTCTTGAAACTCCTATACACTGCTTTAATATTAGTAAAAGCGTTCTAGAAACCCCCACTAACGAAGTGCCTTTCAGTAACATACAGGTATTCTGGAAACAACATCTGATTGAATGTACATGTAACCTTTCGATGCCTCCCAGTATCTGCCTGGAGATCAACAATTCATGTCACCCTGTATCTTCTTGAAGATTACCTTTCCATACAATCCTGTATCTGTTTGATTATCACATTATCCCAGCAGCCAATCAGAAAGAAGAAACTATTCACAGCTGATGAGTAAGTAGCTAGGTCATGTGTGCCAAATATGCATACCATTCATGCCAAATATTGTCATGCATACCATGTATAGTAAAACCCCAAATAAAACCATTTTAAAAGCCTATATCGAAACTGAAAAGACAAAAAATGCCCACTAGTACTCTACCTGCAGCTGGAGTCTATACTAAATTTCAGGTCATGATCATTGGCCCCCAAATAACCATTATATTATATAGTATCATACTATATAGTATGGGTGAAATATAGAAGATATAAGATTTTTATTTGACTAATTAGGAATTTGTTAATTTCAGAGACGAAGGACAGTGAGTTTGTGCATGCTGCTGCCATAGAAATGAAGAAGATGAAAGAAGGGAGGAAACAACTGTTACCACAAAGCATGTCCAGAAAGCCAGAGGGAGACAAGGAGTTAAGACAAGAAACGTTCAGATCTGAACCACACCAAACAGCTCCTGCAAGTCAAGGTATTATTACTAGATCTGCCAACTTGAAGGGTATAGATTTTTAATGTCATACCATTCATTCAGTGACAGACTTGTACCTTTCCACTTTGCACTTTGCATCCTTATTTACCTGTAATCAATTTATAATCTGTGAATGATCTCTAAACAAAGACCAACTGCCATGTAGAAATTGGTCTGCCTGCGACACCATTTACTGCTGGGCCGCGATGCACACTTTCCTCTGAGTGTCATGCCACACTTGTGGCACCTCCTGAATGTGCCACAGGATAAATGCCATGTGACGCCGCGCATCTTTGGCAGGCCTATTTACACATAAAAAATCTGTCCTACAGCATGCATCATGCGGTGCCATACAATGTATGTCGAATGTCCTAGCCCAGATATTTTTGCTGTGTAAATTCGGCCTTTTATCATACTTTGCATCAGGAATTTAGAACATCATTTAAACATTGCATAGTTGTTTTAAGGAAAGATTAAATTTTTACATGTATGATAGATGATATCTTATTTTACCTGCACTGAAATAGAGCACCAAAGAGAGCCTGTTGCAAGCACTTCTTCACACGTACAACCCTCTGCAAGTAACCAGTCTAGTAGCACTAGTGCCAGAAGAGCAGCTACGCAGTCAGAGGACTACAAACGTGCCACCCAAATTTTTCTCGGCAAAGATGACCTGTCCAACGTCGTTGGATCAAAGGAACATCCTGCCATTTCAATCTGGGACTACGCCGGCCATGACGTGTACTACAGCAGCCACCATGTCTTCTACAGTCATTATGCCATCTACATCGTGACCCTGAACCTTGAGAAACCTCTGGACACCCCACTCAAGCCATGGCCTGGCAGCTGTGCAGGAGCACTTCAACTCAGAACAGAAGGAGGTTAGTGTGGACCGGTGATTTTTTAAATGTTCTTTTTATTGGAACACATGATTTCAAAATCAAATGTTAATATCAAGTCATAACAGGATGAATTTTCATTTAAGCCCTGTTGGATTTTGTACTTTGGGGGAGGGGGGGTGAGTACTAGTAGCATCATGAGGACTAAACATTAATATTACCAGGTATACTGGTGGGAGTGCTTCACTATGCAAAAATGGTTAAGGTATAGATTCATGGATTAAAAATGCTTGCAGCTTTAACTGTTTTGCTTCTCTGTATAAATTTACCAATATCAAGTTCTTCCAATAAAAGAGCCTTGATAGCATATTGAAAGTCTTGACAAGTATGGGTTTTATTAATTTTGTAGATGTCTTTGACTACCATCTGGAGTCCATTCGAGCACACACCGGACCAAACAAGAGGACCCTACTGAGTGATGACCAGCAACAAGACAAAGGGCCCCCTGTGATTGTGGTTGGTACACACAAGGACCAAGTAGAGCAGGTTTGTCTGATTATATATTAGAAACTCATGTTTACATATTCTTAATTGAAAAGTAATAAAATCAACTTATTGCTCCTTTTTTACTCCAGGAACAGATTGATGAGTTGTTCTCCAACCTCAAAGAGCATCTCAGTGGGAAGGCCATTGACAGCCATGTGTATGACAGGTACTTCGCTATTGACAACACCAAGCGTGATCCAGAAGATCAAGAGATGTCACATCTGAGAGATTTTATCCTCAAGATTGCCCAACAGCAAAACCACATGGGCAGGAGAATCCCAATCAGATGGCTGGAGCTGAAGTCCAAGCTGGTGGAAATGGAGAAGCAGGGCAGGAAGTACTGCAGCCTTCAGGATGTGCTGAAAGCTACAGACAGTTCTGATCTACCTGAAGGAGTCACTCCAGAGAGAAACGCTGTCACAATCCTGAGGTTCTTTCATCTGTGCGGAGACATCCTCTTCTTCGACAGCCCAGAACTCCGCAACCTTGTGGTCCTGGACCCGCAGTGGTTTGTGGACGTGCAGAAAACAATCATCACCATCCCCAAGTTTCGGGATCCCGAAGTGAAAGACAAGTGGAGACTGCTGGAGTCAACAGGTATGTTAGAAGACAGCCTGATACAGCATGTGTGGAAGAAGAGACAAGAGGAACTCGAGTATGACCTTATCAACCACAAAGATGAGCTACTGAAGATGATGGAACAGTTTGACCTGATCCTACAATGCAGTACTAGCAAAGATGATGAGACAGACACAAGTACAAACACCTCAAGCCCACAGAACCCCACCTACTTTGTTCCATCTCTCCTGACTGCTGTGAAGGACAGGAAGAAACTGTATCCAAAAGGGGTGAAGTGCAGCAAGCCTATCATTGCTGTATTTGATGACAAGTTCTGCCCTGTTGGTGTGTACCATCGCCTTGTCATTGCAAGCATGCGTCGACATAACAAGCTGAGGCCACTGGCATATGCAAGCTGTGCAAGGTTCATCACAAACAACCCAAAGCAGACCTTCGTCATCACCAAGAAAGACCACCGCCTGAAGGTGGAGCTGTTGTCGTCAGAGAAGGAAGAGTCTGCCTGCTTCAGCCATGGTCCAGCTGTCCGAAAAGGTCTGGATGAAGACCTGCGGGAGATCATCAACAAGTGGATCCCGGGTATCAGGTACAAGTGGTGCCTCCAGTGTTGCTGTGACAGCCACAAGGAGACGGAGGAGCTGGATGAAGACAGCTTCATCCCAATCACAAGTGTCCATGAATGGTTCATGAGGGAGAAGTCGTCTGTGAAACCTACTCGCCTGCCACAACCACCATCGAAGACATCGGTCTTGGACACTGGTTCCAGAAACCGTGAGTGCTTTTCTTTGTGTTTGTCCCAAAGTTGTTAGATATACCTTTACCCTCAAATTGCAACAAGAAAATACACTGTTGAGCACCAGGCAGAAGATTTTGCTGATGTTACAGATATTAAAGGCCAGGCCCCACCATGTCATTCCAGTCAATGGAACATTGAGGAATTCTAATAGCTGTTTTTGGTTACCAAACCAGCAAACCTCTCTGAAAAGGGCACTATGTTTTTCTCTGTAGGCCAAAAGATGCTGCAGCTGGTCAAAGGAGCAGAGTCCCACAACAGGATCAGTCAGAATCTGAACAACAGAAGTCAACAGAAGAGTGTGATATCTCATGTATGTAATTCTAGTCAGCATTACTGATAAATCTTATTGTAACAATTTTCATGTGATGCTACAAAATCAAGACAGTGTAACGTGGTTGATCTTGTAGCCAAAAATTGTGACACAGTACTTTTTATTTGTCATTTAAATGTATATCATGTACCATAGTGCCATATAGGGACTTGTGTTCACATCGAGTAATAGTTTCATCAGACTCACAGACTCTAAATGATCAATAAGTCAAGATTTTATTGGTAACAAAACTTTCACATTTTTTTTTTAGTTGTAGCATGGTGCATCCCCATTGTTGTTGAACTGAAGCCACCGTGGAGGGAGCTTGGGAGAAACCTGGGTCTGTCTGAAGCTGACATGGAGAGAATCAGCCAGAAGCACCAGGAAGACACAGGGAGATGCTGTTTGGCAGTACTGGAACAGTGGCTACATCTCTCTGGTACTGATGCAACTGTAGAGGGACTGAAGAGTGCACTGGACATGGCAGGACAAAGGGCAGTAGTGGAGAAGTTGAACACAAGGTACCCTCAATAACTTTATTTAATTACAGGTAAGATAGTACCTAGAAGTGCTTCAGTTAGCTCAAGTATTATTTGATTACTTTTCAAGGTGTCATGCATATACATAGCAGGCATAAAACTTTTTCAGGAATGATAATTTTATTTATAATAAACATTTCGTTGCAGTTACACATATTTAATTTTATCTGCATCATTTTCAGTCTACAATTATGTTTTGAAATAGCTGCCACATAATTCTGTAAGCCAGATTTTTGCTGTTGACCAACAATAACAATAATAACCGCAATGTAAGTCCTTCTCATTCTTAATAATATGTATTACTAATTGATAACAAACAAGTCATAAAGATTATGATATATAAAATTTAAGTTTTTGTCAAACCTTTCATTGGTTTCAGTGAACAGTCAATGAGAAGAGAGTTACTGGATTTGCAGGACCAAGTAACAAGCATTCTACGTGCTGACTTCCCCAACCTGAACTTTGTCCCAGACAAGAACAAGAAAGCAGATGAAGACAGACAGGAGCTCAACAGGAAGACACTTCGGGAGGAAATGTTCTCCAGTAGTACAAACTACAGCCTTGAATCTAATGTCTATGATCTGATATATGACAGAAAACAATCAGTCTGTCGTATCAACTGGCCTACTGGTTCTGGAACAGGCTTTCTGTTGAGCAAGGGAAAGGTTCTCACATGTTACCATGTATATAGAAAGATGTACAGGGACTTATGGTCATTTCCTGATACAAGCCTGTATACTGCAACATTCTTTGTGTCTGCTGAGAGGGAACACAAAGTTCCTTTTGAAGCTCCTGCAGCTATGCTAAAATGCTACAGTGAAGAGCTAGATTATGCTATTCTCCAACTGGCAGGTGGAGACGAGGCAGAAAGAATTGACAGCCTACCTCTTCTTGGACGTTCTATCTCAGAAAGTGAGGACGACAGAAAGATGGTGGTTGTTGTCGGCCACCCTCATGGTGGGAGCAAGAAGGTTGACTTCTGCCCCATCGCTGGGGTGGTTGAGAAGTACGCCATTCATGTTCGCTCTCCAAACCTAATCCAGGCAGACACACGTAAGCCCCTGTACCACACAGGTGTGATGTTCCACGGCTCCTCAGGCTCCCCAGGGTTTGACATGTATGGTAATGTGGTGCTCATGCACACCAGGGGGTTCCCAGAAGGCAGAAGTAAAAGCCGCATTGAGTGCGGGGTCCTTCTGACTGCCATCAAAGACCATGCACGTCAAACCCTGCAACCTGAGAATTTCAGTGAGATCTTTCCCTTGTGATTTGGATAGTTTTCTTTTGTGTCGCCTGCAATCAGCTGACCATTGTACAGGATGTTTAGTCATGCAGTATGATTTTCATCATCATCATAGTTGTACATAGAGAATGCCAATGTTAAGAATTCCACTGTATTCATGTTGTAGTGTTAAATCACTTGATATACATTAATATTGATGTATTCTACAGTGGGTACAGTAATTAAGTTCTATGATTTCTTGTCAAAGTTTAGTGAAATAGTATTTGAATCCTCATGGTTCCAAATGCTGGTATATAGAATTAATTATTGAAGGCTTTGAACAAAGTATTGGAATACAATTATGAATATGGAGGGACCAGAATTTCAAATGTGAATATAGAGTGGTAAAAAAATTGGAGCATGATTATAAAGATCATGCAATATATAGCTAATCAACGTGATTTTGTTTGAGACTCACAAGTGGATATTGTTTTGTCAAAAATTTGAGGCAATGTTTAAAACTTTCATTCAGTTTTTGAGAAACACTGTTTGGCAACCATAACAATCATTCAATCCATTGTGTTGAGTTGACTTGTGTGCCAGTGTGTGCCTAGCAATGTCAATTATTCCAGATTTGTCAATAAATGTCATTTCCTTGTATGCTAACATTATGTGGATGTGATTATGTGTGTGTGTCTTTCTACTAGCACAATGAGTTATATGCTTAAACAAACATCTTGCAAAAATGGCTAAGGAACAAGAACCAATCTGACATCATACATCTTTAAATTTTCCTAAAGGCATCCACTGCAATTTCTGGGAGGCAAAAGAAAAAAAACACATTCTAGATGAGAAAATCTGATATTGATATTTACTGCCATTTCTTAGCTCTTAGCACATTTTTGTCATCATTTTATACGTAAAAGCACCAGGTACAGGCATGTTTACCTGTGTGTGGATGGCGTTCAGCACCAAGGACAGGTGCATTTGTGTGCGACCAGTGCTCAGCTACAGTTCATGCATGCAACATATACATAAATACAGTCATTGAAAAAAATACATTTTCTTGACATTCGTGTTTCAAGGACAGCACAATTTACCAAATTCTAATTTTCTTTGGAAACATACCACAGGGAAAATATGCAATTTTTTTCTCACTGTACACAAATGAATTAAAGAAATGGCAATCAGCATTTCAATAACTCAAGCCAGATGATTAGATTATCAGTTCAACCAATGATAACATGACAATTAGCGATTTGACGAATGAGAGAGCGTGGCTGTTACATCTGTAGGTAAATATTTGCATCTTAAAAGTTTATGTTTTGACGAGGAAGGCGGGAATATAGGAAAGGTCCATTATAAGTTTAGGGATCAACACTTTCTGTTGGAGGCGCTATTATACTTATATCACTGCTGTGTTTGTCACAGGAAACAAGTACGAAATCCTCAGGACTATCTATTTTGAAGGTCTCTCTTGCAGGGAATGAAATATTGATGATTAATTAAGGAAAACAATAATGATAAAGCTAAAGTCACCCCTACTTACTCAACGAGCTGTGGTACGGTCCGATCAACCCGGTGCAGTCCAGCTGTGTGCGCACGCTGTCGTGTGGCGTGTCGTTGTTCGGGTTTTTCCTCCAACTTTTAGCGTAAACTTTCGCCTTTTTGTCAGCAAATTTCAGCAAATTGTCCGTTTTAAAGTGTGCAGTTAACCGTAAGGAGCGTTTCTACGGTGGATTTATGCCGTTCTTTGGACGTTTGCGGGAGAAAGTACGCATTTTTGACGGTGAAAGTTTGGACAAGAATTCACATGGCGACTGTCATGGCGGGAAGGTGTTGAGAAGAGTCGTTCTTTTCAGGTAAGACTATTTCCTTCAATGTAAAACGTTACATGTTTGTGTTTCGAACAAACCTGTAGCAACACACCGCGTTTTGTAGCACTAGCTCCCCAGTTGTAGTTGTTTGTTAAGAGATTAGAGTAGTCTTTACGGTCAGGTAGGACTGCAAAATTGTGCAGTTTAGACCACTCCTCATTGCTTCCGTTCATATGAACGTCATGCTGGGTTTTAGTGAATGGTCTAAAGCAGGGCTCGAAATCCTGGATGCATGTGAACCCAATTTTTTTTCTGTGGATGCACCAGTGTACCCAAATATTTTCTTAGATTTTTGTATGTTAAGATGTTAAATGTATGATTGTATACAGCATATTCTTAACATCTAAGTGTCAGATGAATAATAATAATTAAAAATCATTGTTGACTTGTAGTACTTTTCTTTACAAATGAAACTCAATTAGTTTATGCTGCCATTCTACTTATTTCATTATATGGTCACCCAAGAATTTTTTGTGCACCCAATTTAGTAAGATGGGTGCACATGGCACCTGTTCTCAAAAATGCATTAGATAAGGTTGCTTCGACTACATGTAAGTCTAAATCTATAGTTGGTAAGATATGTTCAGTGTTATTATATACGGGAAGTTTCTTCAATATATGGTATTACTAAGCTGATAATATCTTATAATTATTTCTTCTTTTCATAGAATCCTGTAGTGAACTGTGCTCTGAAGGTCAGCAACCTGTGCAGGTGTTTGGATTATTTGAATACCCTAGATCACTATCAGGTGAGAAAAATCTGAATTCTGCATTTAACCTACTATTTACCTCATGCTATCTGAGACAAGTGTGTAACAAGTAACTAACAGCTAATGTCTGTATAGTTAGGTGGCTGCTGACAAGAGAAGATTGGACCAGAGCAGACCTGGGGATCAGATGAATACCAGGTGAGAAAAATCTGAATTCTGCATTTTACCTACTGTTTACTTGGTGTTATTTGAGACAAGTGTGTAACTTCTAATGTTTGTATAGTTAGATGGCTGCTGACTGATGCAGTAGTGGGGACTCCTGTCTGAACCTGACAACAGTGGATTGGACCAGACCTGGTGACTTGAAGACCCAAGAGGAATATCAGGTGAGAAAAATCTGAATTCTACATTCAACCTTTTGTTTATTTCATGTTATTTGAGACATGTCAACAAGTGTTTAACTTCTTAATGTCTGTATAGTTAATAGGTGACTGCTAACTGATGCAGTAGTGGGGACTCCTGTCTGAACCTGACAACAGTGGATTGGACCAGACCAGGTGATTTGAAGACCCAAGAGGAATATCAGGTGAGAAAAATTCTGCATTTTGCCTTCTTTGCTTAGTACTGTATTACAAGTGTGTAACTTATGTTTCTATTCAACGGTTAGGTGGCTGCTGGTGACCAGCAACTTCTCTCCAGTCCAGACCAGCAAATCAGATGACCTGAAGACAGTGAGTTTGTACAGGTGAGACAATGGTCATCAATTTACAAGTTATATTTTTCTAAGGCATTTTACAATTCTGAGGCATGTCGCAATAGATAACAACTTTCTAGAGCCTAGGATTTTGTACACTATTCAACGAAAGGGATTGCCCAATTGTGCAATTTTATCACTTAGTCTAGTATCTTTAATAGTCATTCAGTGTTGCATCACAATAACCATCTGTTCATATCGGTAGGTGTGTCCCGAGTGTCAGCTATCCTGATATTCCTGTCCTGACTGGGAGAAACCTGTGATGACCAGGGACTTCTGTCGAAACCAGACCAGATGAGGGCTGAGAAGACTGGTTGACTTGAAGACTGGTGGAATGAAGAGATTTTACAGGTGAGACAATGCTTTAAAACTTACAAAGCAGTTTACCTTAGACTTGTTTCTTTCAAGATAAAAAGTTTTGGATCAGAAGAAAGTCTGGCTTTTCACTTATGTAATGTTCCCCAGTGAAAAAATATATATCATAATATCCTTAGTCTAGTTCTTACTAAAGGTGAATTGCTCCAATATATACTGACCACGGCTTGAAATACTGGGTGCATGTGCACCTTATTGCACCCAAATTTGGAGCTGTGCACCCAATTTTTTTCTGTGGGCGCACCAGTGCACCGAAATATTTTCTTAGGTTTAACGTATGTAAAGATGTTAAATGTGTAGTAGTTACAGGATATTCTTTAAAAAATAGGATGTTCCTATTTCTCTTGTTTTTATTGCATATTCTTAACATCTAAGTGTAAGAAAAAAATAATAAAATCACTGTTATAGTACTTTTCTTGAAATGAAACATAATTATAGTTTTTGCTGACATTCTACTTATCTTACATGGTGCAAATATTTTTTGTGTACCCAATTTTTTTAGGTTATCTTTTATTTCAAAAAATGAATTTCGAGCCCTGACTTTTCTTCCTGTTGTCCCAGCACTGTCCCAAAAATAAATTTCAATTGTTCCGAAGTGAGGATGAAGTGTCCTAACCTGTTTTTTAAGTATTGTATGACTTCAACTTGAAGTCAACTTTATTTTTGTTATGTTCACTCCCACTTCCAGGCACACTTTAATTGCAGAGTAGACAGGAAATTCGGGGGGAGTTTTCTGGATCCAAAAGCTGGGACGTGAGCCTGATAAACAAAAGAAGGGCTGACATTCTGATGTTATTTTTCTATTGTCCCAAAAATGTCCCAAAGTGTCTTTTATTAGTTGCTTTGCCTAGATTTTAGTGGCTCAGTGGCCATTGGACAACCTTTAATTTCGAGCCCTGCCAGTGCATTTTTACTATCTTTTATGGTATTATTCATTGTTGACTATAAATGTTTTTTGCATCACACTCATTTGTTGTTTTATATATCATAAGGCATGTCCTGAGGGTCAGCTGTCCTGACTGGCTACTCCAGTCCAAACCAGATGAGGGCTAAATAGCAAAGCTGTTGACTGCACGAGTCACTGAGGGAAAAGAAGAATTTCTACAAGTAAGTCAGTCCCTTAAATTCATTTGTTTGAAAAACTAGTGTAGACAGGCAGCATATTGTTGCCAGTTTTATGTGTGATCCACATTCGACGGTCGACAAAAATTACACAACTATGGATTTTTTGCCAACACAATTAAATGAGCTTTGATTTGAAAGCCAATAGCTGTTTTCAATACAATGACGTTTGTTTCTCTGTCTTCAAGATGACTTTGTGGATGATCCGGAGGCTGGACTGTAGCAGGATGAAGGACCAGACGTCAGCAGAGCTCAACCAGTGTGGAAGAAGATGGGGAGGTGTGAGTATGTTTTCTTTATTAACACGAGACAACACTCCATATGCACACACTTGCACTCACATTTCTGTCTCTCTCTCTCTCTCTCTTTTTTTTTGTTAGGAGCCATTTCAATTCGACGACGAGCAACATTGAAAAATTCTTAACATATAATAGTGGAATGCCAAATTGCCCCCAAATTGTTGTTTAGGACCTTTACACTTCAATTCTCCGCCAAAAAAACTTTGAATCATACGTAGGTGGCCGCATTAATTCCACGTTATCCTCTTCATATTGTGGTAATGCCAAATTGCCCCCAAATTGGACCTTACATTTAAATTCTCCCGCCAAAAAACTTCGCAACTTAGCCAGCCGCTTTAATTCCACGTTGTTGTATCCTCTTCGCACGGTATGAATGCCAAATTACCCCCAAATTGGACCTTTACACTTTAATTCTCCCTCCAAAAAAATTTGCAACTTAGCCGGCCGCTTTAATTCTACGTTGTGATCTTCTTCTTATTGTATTAATGCCAAATTGCCCCCAAATTGGACCTTTACACTTGATTTCTCTCGCCGAAAAACTTCGCAACTTAGCCGGCCGCAGTATTTCCACGTTGTTGTATCCTCTTCGCACCGTATGAATGCCAAATTGCCCCCAAATTTGGACCTTTACACTTCAATTCTCTTGCCGAAAAAGTTTTATCTTAGCCTTCTACGTTGTTAACCTCTTCGTATGCCAAATTGCCCACAAAATAGTCGCTTTACACTTCAATACTCCCGCCAAAAAACCTATTCCTTGTTCAGTCCATTTTCCTGCAAAAAAAAACTAATTGGGACCCTCACCTGGTTAATTAATTGGATTAAAGTTTTCCCGCCAAAAAACTTAGTATATGGAGCACTCTAACCTTGAACTTGTGCCCCCCTCCCCACTCTTCTTCCACAACTCACATAGTATGTTAGTTACACTGTTCCAACACTTTGGACATGTACCTTCTCTGAACATGTAGACACCACACTACCCAAACACTTAGTTAATCGAGTGCAGTTTCTCCACCAAAAGACTTTAGAATAATTTCTTTCTCTGCTGGTCAGTCAATTGCACTGGTATACTGATGTTTCGAAGCATCAATGTCTCCCAAAAAGACATCCCGCGGGGAGTACACTTAGTGCATGGCTGACCACAGAGCGAGAAATTATTCTGAAGTCTTTTGGTGGAGAAACTGCACTCGATTAACTAAGTGTTGGTAGAAGAGTGTGGTGTCTACATGTTCAGAGAAGGTACATGTCCAAAGTGTTGGAACAGTGTAACTAACATACTATGTGAGTTGTGGAAGAAGAGTGGGGAGGGGGGCACAAGTTCAAGGTTAGAGTGCTCCATATACTAAGTTTTTTGGCGGGAAAACTTTAATCCAATTAATTAACCAGGTGAGGGTCCCCATTAGTTTTTTTGGGCGGGAAAATGGACTGAACAATTAGTGTGGCCTGTTATTAGTTTTTTTGGCGGGAGTATTAAAGTGTAAAGCAACAATTTGGGGACAATTTGGCATTCATATGATACTAAATTAATGGGGCCGGATATTGAGTTTTTTGGCAGAGGAATTTAAGTGTAAAGGTCCAAAGTGACAATTTGGTGGCAATTTGGCATTCAAACGATATGAAAAGGACAACGTGTAATGCGACCGGCTAAGTTTCAAAGTTTTTTGGTGGGAGAATTAAAGGTCCAAAGTGACAATTTGGGGGCAATTTGGCATTGATGCAATACAAAGAGGATAATAACATGCAATCAATGCGGCCGGCTAAGATGCGAAGCTTTTCAGCGGGAGAATTTAAGTGTAAAGGTCCAATTTAGGGGCAATTTGGCATTCATACGGTGCGAAGAGGATACAACAACATGGAATTAATGCAGCCGGCTAAGTTTAGAAGTTTTTTGGCAGGAGAATTTAAGTGTAAAGGTCCAAAGTGACAATTTGGGGGCAATTTGGCATTCATACAATACGAGAGGACAACGTGGAATTCATGCAGCCACCTAAGCATGATTCAAAGTTTTTTTGCGGGAGAATTGAAGTGTAAAGGTCCTAAGGAACAATTTGGGGGCAATTTGGCATTCCACTAAACAATATGAAGAATTTTTCAATGTTGCTTGTCGTCAAATTGAAATGGCTCCTAACAAGAGAAATGCGAGTGCAAGTGTGTGCATATGGAGTGTTGTCTCGTGTTAATAAAGAAAACATACTCACACATCCCCATCTTCTTTTACACAGGTTGAGCTCTTTTTGTCAGGTTCACAGAAGTCTGGTCCTTCTTCCTGCTACAGTCCGGTCTCCAGATCATCCACAAAGTCATCTTGAAGACAGAGAAACAAAAGTTATTGTATTGAAAACAGCTATTGGCCTTCAAATCAAAGCTCATTTGTGTTGGTAAAATCCATAAGTTGTGTAATTTTTATAGACCATTGAATGTGGATCACACATAAAACGGGCAACACTAGTTTTTCACACAAATGAATTTAAGGGTCTGACTTACTTGTAGAAAGTCTTCTTTTCCCTCAGTGACTTGTGCAGGCAACAGCTTTGCTATTTAGCCCTCGTCTGGTTTGGACTGGAGTAGCCGGTCATCACAGGTTTCTCCCAGTCAGGACAGCTGACCCTCAGGACATGCCTCCTGATATATAAAACAACAATGAGTGTGATGCAAAAAACATTTATAGTCAACAATGAATAACCATAAAAGATAGTAACATTGCACCGTCTCGAAATTAAAGGTCATCCAATGGCCACTGACCACTAAAATCTAGGCTGGGACAAGTAATAAAAGACACTTTCGGACAATAGAAAAATAACATCAGAATGTCAGCCCTTCATTTGATTATCAGGCACACAACCCAGCTTTTGGATCCAGAAAAGTCCCCCCGAATTTACTGTCTACTCTGCAATTAAAGTGCGACTGGGAGTGAATATAACAAAAATAAAGTTGACGTCAAGTTGAAGTCATACAATACTTTAAACAAATAAAGGTTGGGACAGTTCATCCTCACTTTGGACCAATTGAAATTTATTTTTGGGACAGCACTGGGACAACAGGAAGAAAAGTTAACTTCCAGGCCTGACAGTATTCCTTTGCTTGTATTCAGGCCAAGAGGCAAAAAGCAGAACAGTCAGCAAGAAGTGAAGGGGGAGTGGATACACGTTGTCCGAGGGAATGTACAAAAAAATTAAAGATCATAAAAAGAGACAGAGAAAAGACAGCAAACTAGAAATCGAAGGGATAAAGAAAAACACCAAGTAAACAACAATGCTACGAGCTCTAACTGTGGTAAAAAGGCAAAACAATGCAACAGAAACCCAAGCAGAAGTAAGAGTCCAAACAAAAGGACAGACATGTCAGGACTTAACAAGGGAAAACAGTTGAAAGTTATTAACACAAATATTGAAGTTGCATTACAAATAAGAAACATGAATACTGTGCTATCATTGACGAACTGCAACCAGACATTATTATTACAACAGAGACTAACCCCAAAAACTCAAGATACAAAATGACAAAGTCGACCTATACTATACATCCTGCCCGTATACCAGTAGTAGTACTAGTTTGTATACGAATGCTGAGACAGAAAGTCTGAGGGGAGTGCATGTAAGACAAAACTACAACTCCATGGAGGGCTCGAAATTCGTTTTTGGGAATAGGTGCACTGGTGCCCCAACCTAAAAAATTAGGTGCACAGAAAATTTTTTGGGTGCATCATATAAAACAAAACTTAATTACAGATCTTACTGCTCCTCTTTTGAGCTTGAATCTAAAATGGGAGCTAACTTCAAAATCTTAAACTACTAACTGCTAACTTCAAAATCTTGAAGTACCACAGCAAAGGTTATATAATTTTTCTGACACTTAGATGCCAAGAATATCCTGTATACTATTATACATTTAATATGTACAAAAATACCTACAAGAATATTTAGGTGCACCAGTGAGTGCACCCACAGAAAAAAATTGGGTGCACAGCTCCAAATTTGGGTGCACTAAGGTGCACATGCACCCAGTATTTCAAGCCCTGGTCAGTGTATATTGGAGCAATTCACCTTTAGTAAGAACTAGACTAAGGATATTATAATTAAACTGCCTACAACACAACTGTTTTTTTCACTGGGGTGACGTTACATAAACATTGTGAAAAGGCAGACTTTCTTCTGATCCAAAACTTTTTATCTTGAAAGAAACAAGTCTATAAGGTAAACTGCTTTTTAAGTCTTAAAGCATTGTCTCACCTGTAAAATCTCTTCATTCCACCAGTCTTCAAGTCAACCAGTCTTCTCAGCCCTCATCTGGTCTGGTTTTGACAGGAGTCGCCGGTCATCACAGGTTTCTCCCAGTCAGGACAGGAATATCAGGATGGCTGACACTCAGGACACACCTACCGATATGAACAGATGGTTATTGTGATGCAACACTGAATGACCATTAAAGATAGACTAAGTGATAAAATTGCACAATTGGGCAATCCCTTTTGTTGAATAGAAGTACAAAATCCTAGGCTCTAGAAAGTTGTTATCTATTGCGACATGCCTCAAAATTGTGAAATGCCTTAGAAAAATATAACTTGTAAATTGATGACCATTGTCTCACCTGTACAAACTCACTGTCTTCAGGTCATCTTATTTGCTGGTCTGGACTGGAGAGAAGTTGCCGGTCACCAGGTTTCTCAGAACACGAACATCTGGTCTTGTCGGGTTTAGAATCATCACTGCAGTCAACTGCATCAGTCAGCAGTCACCTAGCTACATAGACATTAAAATGTTACATTCTTGTCTCAAAAAGAAAACTACTACTGGTACAATTTAGTTTTCAAGTTCTCACCGATATTCCTCTTGGGTCTTAAAACTGGTCACTGAGATTTAGACAGGAATCACCGTCACTGCTGCATCAGTCAGCAGCCACCTAACAATAGAAACATAAGTTACACACTTGTAATACAGTATTAAGCAAATGGTAGGCAAAATGCAGAATTTTTCTTACCTGATATTCCTCTTGGATCTTCAAGTCACCTGGTCTGGTCCAATCCACTGTTGTCAGGTTCAGACAGGAGTCCTCACTACTGCATCAGTCAGCAACCATATCTAACTATACAAACATCAGAAGTTACACACTTGTCTCAAATACCACCAAGTAAACAGTAGGTAAAATGCAGAATTCAGATTTTTCTCACCTGATATTCATTGATCCCCAGGTCTGCACTGGTCCAATCTTCTCTTGCCCGGTTCAGTCAGCAGCCACCTAACTATACAGACATTAGTTGTTAGTTACTTGTTACACACTTGTCTCAGATAACATGAAGTAAATAGTAGGTTGAATGCAGAATGCAAATTTTTCTCACCTGATAGTGATCTAGGGTATTCAAATCATTCCAACACCTGCACAGGTTGCTGACCCTCAGAGCACAGTTAACTACAGTATTCTATGAAAAGAACAAATAATTTTAAGATATTATCAGCTTGTCATATATTGCAGAAACTTCCATAATAACGAACAAATCTTACCAACTATAGATTTAGACTTAGTCGAAGCAACCTTATCTAATGCATTTTTGAGAACAGGTGCCCTGTGCACCCATCTAAAAAATTGGGTGAACAAAAAATTCTTGGGTGACCATATAATGAAATAAGTAGAATAGCAGCAAAAACTAAGTAAGTTTCATTTCTAAAGAAAAGTACTACAAGTCAACAATAATTTTTAATCATTATTATTTATCTGACACTTAGATGTTAAGAATATGCTGTATACAATTATACATTTAACATTTTAACATACCAAAATCTAAGAAAATATTTGGGATTGCACAGTTCATCCTCAAAATCAATTCAGTGCAACCAAATCACAATTATATACCAATAACACTATTAACAGATACAATTTGGCAATAAAAATTATGAAGTATAAAATCCAGTAAAACTGTTTTAATTTGTGCACAGGCTTAATTTTGGGGACTCTGAAGAAAATAATGTTATGCTCAAGTATTTTTGCGCGACCTTTTTGGCGGGAACGTTGAGTGGGTTTAATTATGCACACGTGCGGTACGTTCCAAAAGGTGTAAATTTCCAAGAAAACAAAACGTGTTTGTAACCGTTTTTAGCTGCGAAATTTGCTCCTAGCTCCTAGTTAACATAACGTGGTCTGTTACTACAGGTTTGTTGGAAGTACAATTCAAGGAAATACTAGTAGTTTGTTGCCTTACCTCGCAAGAACGAGTCTTCTCAGCACCACCATGCCATGTGCTCCACGCCGCCATGATAGTAACCGTTTCTTGTCCAAGCTTTGCCCTGCTAGGAAATACGACTTTTCTCCGTCAAACATCCAAAGAACGGCATAAATCCGACCTGGAAACGTTCAAACGATATACCATACACTTTAGACGGATAATATGCGGACAGAAAGCCGAAAATTTACCCCAAAACGCTGGAGAGAATTCACGCACTACACGCCGCACGACAACGTGCCACACAGCTCCATGCTGCAGCTGGTAGAACGGACTGTACCATATGTGCTAATTACATAGGGGTGCGAACGAAATTAATCATTATTGCTCTTGATAATTAACCATCACCGTTCTGCCACCAATCAAAAGTAATTATTCTCGCCGCACAATTTCGGTCTTGTTTTCTGTGTCAAACTCAACGATCAGGATACCTTCTGTCACAGCAAGTGTTTATATCCTCAAACTTGTGGATGTCGCCCCCCCCCCACTTGTTAAGTGGGCGGGCCCCAAGTGTGGACCTCTCCTTGGTGCTGAACTCACCTTCAGTTCCATGTATTGCAATGTAGCATTCTCAAGTTATCGTGTTTACAGACACACACACACACACACACACACACACACACACACACACACACACACACACACACACACACAGAATTTTGAAGCTTCTTGCACACACAACATAACCATACTGTAGCATCGATTGATTTTCTTACACTCAGACAGGCAAGAACAACAAAGGAAAGACAGAAGAAAGTTTGTTGTGTGAAAAATATATTCCAATCCTTTAATTACAGTATGATTCCCCAGTCCCACCATACATCAGAGGCCAGAAGTCAACATGTACACTCATATTTACAGTACAACAATTGAGAGAAATGTTCCTTGTCATCTTCTGGACTATTCCATTCTATAACTGATGGGGGTGTCCAAGTGACACCATTTGCTCTCTTTCGCTACTCCCCCTTGTAATAAATTGTTCTCGAAAAGATTTTCATTTTGAAAGAAATTTCATGATTCCCCAGGTAATTGTTCCAATGGAATAGTCCTAAGAAAGAAATCAAGACTAAAAATCTAATCAACTACACATGAAGATTATTAAAAACATGTAGAGATCTTTGCTGTCAAATGTTCAGTTCCCATAGTAATATCATAGAATATTCCAATGAGATGAATGAGTGTTCAAAAGGTTGCACAGATTTTTTTGTAAAAGACTTCTCAAAGATTATACTGAAAAATCTGCTAGCATCCATTCATGTTCTCCAAATTAAAAGTGTTCGTTCTGAACTTCTTTCGGTAAAGATAATGTTATCTTTTGAACACTTTTGGAACATTCACAATCAGTAAAAATGCTGTTAAGATTCCATAAGTATTGTATTGATGGATTCACAAAATTCAAGTTATTGTCTACCTCTCCACCTCAATAAATGATATTGGTCATGTCAGACTGTAGTACTGGCACAAACATATAGGTGGCGCTGCAGCTAGCATCCTAAATTGTACAGGTACATGTATATGCATCATGGAAACAATAGCCTTATGAAATGGAAGACATATATCACTTTTACGACAAAACCGTTGACAATTCGTCTGTACCACACTACATTGCTGGTGAAAAGGCACAAAATTTTACACTAGCAGCTATTGCGGTGGATGTTTTGTCAATAGAAGTTTTTCTCCAGAAGACATTTTTCTTTCAGATGCAGTTACACCAATTTTGTTACAACAGAGCTATCACAAGTGAAAAGTTGTAAAATCCACCACAATACAAGTTACTTAGGCATAATCTTTCTCCCAACACATAATTTCTGATTGAACCTCATTTAATTCCTATTTCTCTTTTACGTTCCCACAACCACACCATATAGTTATCTCAAAAATAAATGTTCACTTTGCTCCTACTTCTATCAGCCAATCATAGCCTCCGTTATTTAAACTCTGCTTACCCTGAACCAATCCATGGCCTTGACAGTATATTAATCAATGCCTGATTGGCTACTATAATGTGCATCTGTGCCATACATAGAATGGCAATGTACAGTGTACAGTAATGTTACTAAAATGACAGTTATAGGTTAATACACCCCTTCGACTTTCACGGATCGCATAAACTGCTTACGTCACAGGGGGGACATTTCGAAAGAACGTCGTTCTAGAACACTGAAGTCGAACGCGGCTTGCGCTCGCGGTGTCCCCCCTGGCAGATAATTTTTTTAAATAAAAGGTAGATGAGTGTCTATTTTCTCGGTAATATATGCGGAAATGACAGGAAAACAGGCACCAACTTTGTATGGTGGCATTCCGTACAACAATTTAAGGTTATTTTGTTCTGTGACGTATGCAGTTTATGCAATCCGTGAAAGGAACTTTCGAAATGTCCCCCCTGTGACGTAATTTCTATTCAAAATGCCCCCCCTGTGACGTAAGCAGTTTATGCCATCCGTGAAAGTCGAATGGGTCTATTAGTAATGTATGAAGACATTTCCTGGCATATTCCAATTGAGGTCTAAACAAGTCTTAGCGTATTGACAGTTACTTGTGAAAAATTATATGATTCAATTGAAATCATCATCATTAATATTATTATTACAATTCCAGAGGTAAATCTTACTCAGTAACTGAACATGATGTACAACATATAATGACAGCGTGAGTTTCTGTTTGGTATCCATCCCTGCCTTAGTATGACTGTATATGTAACCGCATGAATTGGAACTAAGACAGGGCCAGATACCAGACTACTGTACATGAGTTTAGCCAGTTTAGTTTGAAATGTTAGCCAGTTTGTATCTCCATGGAGACCAGCAGCAAAGATGATGTTGACCTTGATTGTTACATGATGACCTTGAGTGTTATCAAGGGACGTTCCAAAAGTCACCACAGGGGGCAAGACAAGGATATGATAATTTTATATAGTAACACTGATGCTTTTTTTTTTATGTGTGCAAATAAAACCATACCTTTCTTGTCGTCTTGCTTCAAATTTCACCCATTGTTTCTGTGGAACAAACCTTTAAACATTGTACAAAATGAGATCTAGTATATGTTAAGTCAAGAGGGCCATTTTGGCTTCAAAAAATTACAAATCCTTCACCTTTAACCCCTGACCTCTGGGTCAGAGTTCACAGCCTTTGTACATTGTTACAAACCAATGGATACCATCAAGCGATATGTGAATTATTCAGATTTTAAAAAAATTAATAAAAACATTGTTTATTTACAAGTCTAGGAACACATTTTAATGTTCTAATGATTTCCTTATTCAAAATCTATCCACAAAAATTCCTCAATCATTTTCTCTACTAAACAAGAAACAAATCTTTACCATGATATGAAAAAATGACACCAAAATTGTGTTGTAAGTTGCCATGAACAGATATTTTGTGTAGGATTGTAAAATAACCCTTCTACACTTTAACTGTAGTCATACATTCTTTTGTATAATTCTACACTCCATTCGATGAAACAACAAATCCTTCACTCCAAAATTTACAACTAGCCACATCTTAACAACCAAAAAAGCAAAGTTGCAAGTCGATCCATACTCTCTCACAGTTTGAGTTTTTCAGCAACTCTTGCCACACACCCAACTAATTTTCTTAAATATACAATTCCATACCCTCAAAAACTTCCATCATCACACCAAATCTTAATGAACTGTCTTACAGTAAAATATCTTCTACTATAATCACCTCTTAATCATAAACTCTTCTAGTACATGTAGTCAAATCAAGTATCTATTTACATAAATATTCCATCTTGACAGAAAGTAGCCTTTATGAAAAATGGTATCAGTAACATTAATTTCATTTCTTCATTGATAGTAAGTACGACATCAAGCACAGTTTGACTTTACAGCTAAAGCTTTGGTAAAAGCAGAAATCTGACAGTAGTTCTAGCAAAGTTGTAGCGTTGACAGTGTTTTTTAAGTCCTAAATTCTATAATTGCTTTTTGTGTTCTCCCCGAAGTTGTATCTCGTGTCAGTATCATTTGTGTATTTCCATACATCCATACAAAAATATCTGTAATTCTCCATGCATGAATTCATTTGCTGTGTATAATTTTCAAGACAGGAAAATTGATATCCAGCAGCCATGTTTGAAAGGATAGGACAGTATAATTCTTGAGACATTCATGCTACTTAAAAATGGTAAAGACGAGAGGTAAAGACAAGATTAACAGCTAAGAGTTTTGCATGAAACACACACCTGTAAGGTTTCTTTAGTTTTATGAAAAAATGTGAATACTGTTAGAATTGGAACTGAATGTGACACTACATCCTTACTGTGGTTACGTTGCTGTGTTTAGAGTGATTGCTTTCCTTTGGTTAAGTTTAGTAAAAGTATTGCTTTCCTTTGGTGTTAAGTGCATAAGTGTAAGTGCTGGCTTACTTTGGTTACAAGAAGCCACAAGGAAGAACATACATACATGTACATAGTCCATCCTGTGTTGTCAATGTGGCTATTAAAGCAGCAAGTGCAGTAAGTGCCAGCTTAGAAAGCAGCTTCAAGATTGCTAAGGCAAAGTGTTTACTGCAGTGCATTTTTAGTAGCATTTATGCAATCAAAGGCCATGGAGCTGCAGTACAGCTAACCGCCAACAGGAGGCGCTTCTGTCACAAGCTAATTCCGGCAGCTAATGATGGTTGAAAGACTTGGTCAGAACTGTTTTTCCTCTAAAAATTATCTTCACAACATTCCCCTCATGTTATCCAGCACTCCAATACTGTTTTCTTTACATAAGTGTAAATTGATGACAGTTTTATCATGAAAAATTGACAGTGTATGCTACATGTTGAGATAGAATTGGCAGTGGAAATTCTAGAATGGATCAAGTTTTTAATAAGTTTAAACAGCTTTAACCTTGTCCCTGCTGCAGTCGCATTTTAGCACCAAGTTTGTACTGATTACAAGGTTCGGCAGCAGGGAGAGGGTTAAAGCTTTTACTGGCATGTGACAGTTGATCAAGAAAATCTGTATGTTTTTTTCTTGAGATAGAATAGACAGTAGAAACTCTAGAATGGATGTAAGTATACTTGAAGAAATAGAAGTAGTTTCTGCTACACAACTCCAGTTATGAATTCCGTGTCCATGTTTAAGAGCAGCGTGCGAATAAACGACATTTCCTTCCGCGTGTTCTCGAAGATCTCCCGCGGGTCATCCGACTCGCATCGTAGACAGTTGGGCGCCATCACCATCGCCAGGTTGCTGGCGTCCATCTTGGTGACCTTGGAGTTCTCTGACCTTGCGAAGACCTGGAGGAAGTTGAGTAGGTAGCAGAGGACGAGGCGGTTGATTTCGGGTAGCGACTGGATGACGGCGATGGCGGCCTCCGGGTTGTCGTAACTGTCGACGCAGCGTCGGTAGTAGTTAGGCGGGATGAGAGGTTCGTACAGCTCGCGGTACCACAGCTTGAGGAGGGAGCCCGGCACGTGGGGGTCCAGGATCTCTGTAGGGAGATCCCACTTGTCCATCTGGACCTTCAGGGCGTTGACCTGATGAAGAGAGGACGGAAAGATAAACACCATTTATCTTTGAGACAAGTAACAAACAAACAAAGAAACAAACAAACAAACAAACAAACAAACAGCTACATGTATATAAAGTGAGTTAGTTCAGTTACAACTAAAGAGAAAGGCTTTGCTAACAATGAAAAAGGAGTAACACTAGAAAAATTTGTTATGGGGTTAAAATGCTCTGGGCAAGCTGTCTTTGCTGGACAGTCAAATATGTTTCACTGTGTAGCTTTTTGGGTATATATAAAGTTTTTTGGGGCTCATTTTTTTAAAAAGTTTTATGGCAACTATGACATGTTCTGTCATTTTGCAGTACTTCAAAGAAGGACCAACACAAGAAGGGCCTACACATGCTACAATTATGCTAAGTATGGCTCAGACCGTCCACGCTGAAAGAAACAATTCAACAGTTTGTGTCACCAATACCTGGGACCACCATGCCAGCAGAGACGTAATTACCTAAACAATATCCCCAGGAACCCCAGAAACACCCTCATATAAAAAAAACTGTAATTACCTCATCAATATCCCCAGGAACCCTAAAGATACCCTCGGTCCTCTCCCCACCCAGCCTCAGCACCTCATTGGACAGTGTAGTCTGTATCCATGGCAACCGCCGTTCCGGATACCGCTGCTTCTGCATGTTCATGATGTCATCCAGGGTGTTACCAAACATGGAGGGGTGGAAGATGTTGTGTTTCGCCTGGGCAACTTCATCTATTGTAGGCTTCTTCAGGCCTTTTCTCGCGCCTTTACGGAAAAGGGAAGGAATGTAAGAAAGATGACCAAACAACATATAGTCCTTATAATTACACCCTGAAGTCTTAAGACTGTCATGATTTTTGTTTTTGTTCTACCTGCATCTCCAAGAAAAACCACAGAGAAATTACGGTTTATTGCATGTCTTCCTATTGTATTTGTGTTTAAAAAAATTCAAGTCCTTTACATCTATATTCAAATACTTTGTGACTTTTTTTTTATTGTGTATCTTTCTGTACCACTGTTTTGGTTCCATGTCAACAGCTCATAAGAACAAGAATGTCCTGACAAAATATGTTTTCCTCTCACACGACTTTCATAATATACTTTACTGCACAACAATTGTATAAGGTATAACATATACCATCTACGGCAATATAACAACAAACTATGAGACTGATCAATGCCATGTAGTATGGAATGAGAAACGATTTTACAATCATCAGCATTGGTGGAATTTCTGGCTTTTAGGCTTTCACATTGTCTAATATGTATAATGCATGGCTTCACAAAATGAATGGTAAAACAGAGTCAGTGATACACAGTGAAGACTCCAAATTGTCCCACCTGTCTTACATATCCTGTCCAGTTGTTTGTAGCAGTGCTGTGCATACAGACTACGAGGGAAACCCTGGAGGTCATCGTCTGTCTCAGTCTCCAAGAACCTAAGGGATGGAAAAACACGCGTCAGATTCTCAAACGGCCTCTTTTGACATTTTGTCAACAAGATTGTGTATCTTACCTTCCAGAACAATTTTTAGAATCCCAGGAGTTGCTAGTAATGATATAAAGAGCTAACACATTTTATGAAGAAAGACAGCAGAATGGTTTCATGTGCATGGTCAGATAACTTTATCATTTCACCTCAAAACAGAAAAAAAAGTTAAATCCAATATTTGCTGGATGAACATGAAAATGTACATGTATAACTATTACAATGAAACTTTGGCACACTTTATAATAAGCAACATACTTGTTGAGCAGCCTTATTCAGCCAAACAAAAAAGAAAAAAAGAAGAAAAAAAAAAAGAAATAGATAAACTTCTGCACCTGTAGATGTATCCCTCTAGGTAGGACTGGAACTTTGCAGTGGGAGGGAAGAAGGCCAAACAGATGGCCATCAACTCCCAGCCTTTCTGTAGACTCTCACTGTGCATAGGGGAGGAACACAACGTTTGTCAAGCCGCTATCGCTTTACAAGAAGCTATTTTCTGACTTCTAACATCAACAGACACTTTCTACAGTGCATACAGTTTCATCGCACAAATAAAGAGTGCAACGAATCGATCCATAAGTTTTGCTTAATCTGTGATAGATTTTTCTTTTACATCCCTTACAGGTCCTGGACAAAAAATTTTCTAGAAATCCATCTACAAATGGATGCTACCTGAAAGGTCTGAAACATCTGACAGTTTCAAAATCTGTCCAGTTGCTTGAGTAACAGCTTCCTTGTCAATCTACAAATACTTTAAGTTAAACTCACTACAAACAGAAACACATACAAACACCGCCATCAGAATTTAAAAAAGAAGCTCTGTAGTATTAGAGTAAATAATGTTACAACAATAACTTTGACATTTAGCGTACATTTTCTTGTTGTCGGATGTCTGTCGGATGACCTGGATGTACACTTCGTCCCGCAGGCCCTGGATGGTCCAGCCGCGTGTCGTGATGTCCAGAGCAACGCTCATCTGGTCAACTTTCTTCACCGTACGGTCAGACATGAAAATCTAATGGCAAAAGGAATGACTACTAACTGGACGGTACTTTTAAGGTGAAAGCTTTATTTTGTTTTATACATACCAGTAGTAAAACAAATCTACGTGTACTTGGATACAAATCTGTATTGGTGTTTTGTTTGTATTATTGCTTCTTATGTAGATAATACATGTAGTTTATGATCCGTCCAGGCTACCAAAGTTGGCTGAAGTTCAGGTGCAGTCTGACCAGACTTAGGTAACACCTACATGAATCTATATGAATCAAATCAAGTTTTAGTTAAATTTGAGTCAAATTTGGCCCTCAAAAATGCCTAGACCACTGCTGATGACCAAGTCCCAAACATGAGCCAACAATGATCCTGTGAATACCCAAATGTTTAACACATTTTGAAACATTTGCCTGGTGCAGCCGAACAGTAGCCAACCTTGCCAAACACCGTGGCCAGCCAACCACAGCAAACCTTGCTTCGAACTACCAACCATGGTTGGGGGAGTTTGGCAGTGTTTAGGAGGCCATACTTGGCTATATATGTGTGTGACAGCTTGAAGCTCTGTCCATATCTTAACAGTTTACATGCCCGGCTTTTTGTCCAACAAATATGATGGAATGGGAAAAAATTTGTCTGTCATGAGCGACAATATTCCGTCAAATGACGAAAAAGCAGACACTAGATAGAACCCTGGGCTTGACTGTGACACACTTTAAGAAATAAGAATGAGAATGTTGAAGTCCTGACCTGTATAAGCCTGAAGACTTCCACAGCCTCCTTCTTGACCGTCTTGTCTCGAGTCATGATCATTGGCTTCTTGATGGGGTCCTTCGTCCACGTCAACATGGTCGCTATGGAGACAGGCTTCCTAAACAGGCCTTTTTTATGCCTACAACAGGGGAGAACATGTACATGTTGTTAGTGTGCTCATTTACCAATGAAGCTACAATATTCCTAGGAAAAAAATGTTTGTGTTTCCTGAAAAAAAATTAGGGTTGGTATAGGTAGGGATGATCATTTTCTTACGACTTTGGCAATCTCTTGTGATCCAACTTATACAACACTGTTTAATAAAGTAAAACTTGTATGAGGACACTTCTATTTTCAATGTCAATGGCAAGCTAGGGCCATAAATTTTTCAAGCTGATTGACAATTTCTTGCTCTGTGATTGTACAATCATGGAGCTTTTCTAGGGTCGGTTGGGAAACAGGAAACACAACATTATTTTTCCTACGCCTAACTGTAAATATCTGGCAACAAAACAAGGACAACATAGTCGGTTTTTCGTTCATTAATAGTTTCATGCACTAACTGGATCATATATTTTGTATATTCATTTACAAATTCAGTTAACCACAATTTCTTTATAAGGTCTCTGCTAAACAGATTTTACTGCAAAGCCGGCTTTTTTCTGTGTATTATCAATAAACCATTTACTACTACTCATTCATGTAACCATTCAATCCTTCCCTCTGTCCCAGCTCACCTGTTAAAGTTGTCCTTGGCGTAACTCATGATGTCCACGTCTCCTTGAGGCTTCTTGGCCTTCAACAGTGACCCTAACGACCTTGAAGGACCTGAAGAAAGACACAAAAGGAATGAAGACAAGTCAGTCATTTCCAATGAAGACTTGAGACTTCCAGTTGTTGACTGAAAGACTAATTCTCACGAGATGCTCCTGTGTCTTTAATTAGATTCTTGAGAAGTGGATCTTGTGTAATCTAATAAAACACTTGCTCCTGCCACAGAAACTGTGTTAATTGCTACTCTAGACCTGTTGATGGTTTTGATAAGATACATGTACAAATGTATGTGTAACACAATTTTCCCACATGTGGCTCTGGTTAAGTTGCTCTTTTAAAGTGCATCGAAAGGCTTAAAAGACTTAGGCTGAGTGAAAGTATATGAGGCCCTGCATGGGGGGGTATCAACAACGCTTTACTCTAAATTTTGAGATCCGTATCACACTACAGTACCGATAATGCTTTAAAATAAATTCCAAGTGGCTACAACGCATTACGTAAAATTAAAACTCAAATTGCGCCAACTATGCTCTACGTTGCATTAGAGCAATCCGTCTACACTCTACGTAGAATCAAAATGGCCGATTACGCTCTAAGGAAAATGGCATGCGGGACCCCGTATAGGTATCATGGAATAACCTTTTAAGTGAAGTACATTGACATACATGTATAATGTTATGATCAACACTCAAAGTTCCAAAATATAGATTTGAAAAACAAATAACTGCATTTATAACACAAAATAATTTAAAAGGGCTCAAAAGTCTTGCTACAGATAGAGGTCTTTGTCTGACACGTAATAAATGAATGATCTTAAAAAATCAAATGAAGTACATGTAACTTTTGGCTGACAGTAGTGTCAAAGGTGCAAAATACTGACTGAAAAAAGAACTACTGCATTTCAGAAAGAAACTTAGATGTCCTAAAGGTCTTTCTGCATAGTTCTTGGTGCTGACAGGAGTGGTCTAATCAAGTTAAGTACATGTAAGTGTTGTGATAGATGGTACAGATAGTGGCACAGGTCTGCTCTCCTGACACCCAGGGTTAGATGGAGGAGGTGAGATAATTCACCATCATCTGTTACCAACAGACATCTGGGCAATGGGCCAAATGTTATACTCTTCAGTGTAGACTGTATTCAGATAAAAACAGACAGATTTGGCAATGACCCAGTAGAACTTGCCCCTGTCTGGTCAAACAAAAATCAACTTCTATTGTACTACTGAGCAATGCCCAAACAAAGCTAATAATACATATAGAATACAACACGGGGTATTCCGTATCGCCCGAGGTATCAGCCCGACCGCTCGTCGGATCGCCCGACGGCCGAAGGCCGGAGGGAGATCCGATCTGCGGTCGGGCTGATACCTCGGGCGATACGGAATACCCCGTGTTGTATTTTATTTATGTCATACCCACCTACGAAAACACGCCTTTCATTGCGAAATGAGCGAAATTTGGTGTCCCTAAACCCAAAAAGCGCAACAACATCAATTCCAGCGTCCGAAGTTTGCATTCGAATTTTCAAAAGCGTTGCACGCGGTTAGGGCGAAACGCGTTCGAATCGTTCTATGGAACATTTGGAAGGCCCGGGCTGTACGCGTTAAGAACCCCCGGGCCGTACCGCTAGTTATCACACGGGCCGGAACACCCGTATCGAACGTAATCGCGGCCCAGGTAGGACATAAAATACAATACATACATGGTACAGGTACAGTACATGTAAGTATATCTTCCAAGTTTGCGTAGACTGTATCTTTGACAGAACATTATGGGACTAAAGAAAAGAGACCCAAATTCTCCTTTCCTTAATTTTATGGTATAGACTTTTAGAACATTTTACATACAAACGTACTAACCAAAGAATTTTTAAATGACCAACAGACACTCTAGTAATCTACCTTATCTACAATAAGAATCTCCATGGTAAGAGAAGCTAAACTGGAATCACCAAAAAATGACATTAAAAAACCATTCCCCTCTGACTTAATGCAGCAATAAAATAATTAGCCTATAGTTGAAGCAACCGTAAGGATCGAGGGGTGGTCTAAAAATATTTTTTACTGTACCCCCTAAACTTTCATGATAGAATAGTCTAGACTAAAGATATACAATGTACACTACAATCACAGTGACATCGTGGCACTACATTTGGGTCTATTCAGCTCTCGATTTCTTGAGTAACAACATTGAAAATTGTTGTCTTTTGCTATTCTTTGTACTTGAATCTGTACAATGTTAAGTTTAAGCCATCTGGTAGCTGACACATAGCTTGACAATTATGCCCACAATCCCTGGCCTCAGTAGAACAACACACTTTTGTGTCATGTTCTTGGTAGGATGAAAGGCTGAGGGTAATGTATGTAATTATGTGGTCAAACCCGCAATTTTCTCTCTAACAATTTTTTCTGCATACCACCACAGACCCGAACACTTGAAACAGCCATTTTGCTGTTCTTACAAGCATTCTAAAAAAATACCCTAAATTATCATGAACTTAAGACAAGAAAAGTACATCCATTCTAGAAATAAATGTTGTCTTCCTCTTACAAGCAAAAGTCTAACCCGCAAATACCAAAACTGAGACAATCACCAATCACAAGTTGTACAGAGAACCCACATTCCCTTTCACAATCTTCAATATCTTCAATTCAAGTATCTTCAATACAAATGATTACACTGTTACATACAATCAGCCCTAAGGCAAGAATTAAGCCTTAGCCATAATGACCACTTATGTCAGTATGCTTCTACCAGTGTTTCATGCTTTTGCAAAAGGAGAATTGAAAATGTTGTGTTCTTGTTAGTGTTAGATCTTGGCTCAAGTGAGTCAATGTTGGGAGAGATTTGGATGCAAATCTTGAAATCTATCTGTGGAATCTTCACAATGTTTTTGCTTCTGTATGGCTGCATGTGGGTCTGTATGGGGGTCTTAAGAGAACAGTTTATGGTAAAAATGGGAGGTTGACTACACTTTTTGCTAACTTCAAAATCATTCTTATGCATCAGAGAGAATTGCAAACTACACTTTTTGAATAAGAACGGTTATATCATATGTACATGGGTGATTTGGATAAAATAAAATGACTGCTTATGCAAGAAAAGAAGCATGTAGGCCCTCCAAAGTCAGTACCAGAAGACCCACTACCATTGACTCTGAGGATCTGGTTTTGATAAATGGTCTGACATATTCTGAGATTGGCAGTGAGCTGAGATGCACTCTGCACTAACCTTGACCTCCAGAAATATTTGTGCCACAGCAAATACATTTGGTGGTTTGAGAAATCAACAGCTTTTTTTAGGTTAAAAGTTTGTTAATCACTTAACTGTTTTGCTCAAAATACAAAGAACCCCATACATACATAATGATTCTGTATGAAGAATTGTCAACTACATACACATGTACAAAACTATGTGAACTTACACAACAAATTTAGGTTTTATAGTATCTGCTATTACCCTAAAATGTAATTCATAGAGCTGGATTTAATTTTTTACATTGTATTATTAGGCTGCAATGTTGTTATAGGTTTGTGTTAATTTGTGAATAAACCATTTATATAGTATGGAATATATATTTCCTGGCCCCTACTAATAGTTTGACCTAAATTTTTTTCTGCGACCTGCAAGTTGCTAGTCGGTATATTTCAAGTCACACACATAATATAGGAATGCACAGACCGATATGTTGAATTGTTGCAGCCTTATTCAATGATTGATAGAAGCAGAGTGCCCACAAGTATTTCTGACATGTTGGTAATATTTGATATTTAGCTACGGGGGTCACTCTCAGATTTCCTGAGCTGTCAAAAACTGCAAATGTGGTTGGAAATCTAGGAACTTGAAGAACTCGGAGAGATATCAGCACCAGAAACTGATATGGTGTCATCAATCATATGAAAGATGAAGAAAACATGGTCATCATTTTTTGAAAGTGCCAAACATTTTCTATCCTGTGTTGAAAGAAACACATTACTTACTGCTATACTTTGTATGTTATACGTGACTTTGCATAAATTGTAGCAACTTGTTTACAAATCTGTAGTCTTTCTATTGAGACAAAATTTCTTCTATTCGGGACAAAAACAACTACACTTCTCCAAAAACACTAACCAAATTTTTCAAGTATCTGAAGTAGTAACATTTTAGAAAAAAATGCAAAATATCTTATGCACTGTATGTAGTTAAATGTGGCATTCTGACATTTTCTAGACCAACAGAAACAGAGCTCCAAAATTTACCATGAAACAATTTTCACGACTGTATTTTTCAGAAATCTAACTCTGTAACTGTGTCTTCCGTAGTGTCAAAAATGTGGTGTCACCTTCAAAATCTGAATCCAATCCAAGAAAAGAAAACATAACGTGAACATAACATGTAACACCACAAACACAGCTGTGAGTGGGTGGGACTGGGTTTTCACAGGCAGTAACTATTCATCAAACAGTTTCCACTTTCTGCAGGTGGCGTGCAACAAAAAATAAAACCCTGTGAAAAACCTACATATTTTGTACTCTATAGGATGGCTGAGGACATTTTTAGGTTCTAAGAAGAAAATATAATATTACCAAAAGTATATGTAAGTATGGACATTAATTTTTTTCCAGGAACTTGGATGTATTAGAAGCAAGTTTTTCAGGGTTTACTGTAGATTCTCTGACCCATGTAATGTTTACTAACATAATTCTACTAGCTCAAAACATGTAATAGTTTATCCACCACCCTGAAAATGCATCCAAAGGGTCTCGAATGCAAAATTCCCTAGTATGTATACAGCTATACTAGAGATTTCTCAAACACACTGTTTTTCAAAGCGTCTGATTGTACATGGAACATATATATAGTGGATAAATGTGAATTAAGATTACATATTAACATAGATTAAAATTTCAAGACTATAATTTTCTCTTTTTTTTATTAAATCCTCTTTCTTTTAAGATCTCTGAGAAACAAGAAGACCGCTGTCCTTGACATGTGAAAATATGACTGAACAGATGGTGGAAGGATTGAAAGGTCAGCAATTGATGGCAAAGGTCAAAACTGTCACACCACAGGCTCTCACCATATCTACATTGTAATTGTTGATATTCCAATGACCATCTTTTTCTTCAAAAATTTATTTCAGCAAAACTGTGTATGAGTGATTTTGAAGACAACAATGTCAATGTACTGAATGATAGACTGTACTGTAAATCATGATTTTTTCGTGGTATTTTTATAGTCACAGGTTTTGTGGTCATCAAACTTATCATTACCTTGAAGAAATAATTTGCAGACTTTATTTTTGCTGCACCTACCGCCACCGTGAATGTATAGCTTGGCAAACATGTCAACTTTTCTTAGACTGCAAACTTTTGCTACTGCAAACATAAAGTGATTTACAGTACTTGTACATGTATGTTATACACTGTACTCTGTCAGTGGTGAGTTCTAAATGCCAATATGACAAAAAGTCCCTTTCTGATAGCCTCTACCAAACAGTACTCCTTCGCAGACCAACTCTCCTGGCATGTTATCTGAATATTCTGCCAATTTCTACTGTTTCCAACCACTTTCAAGTAGAGGTCTTCTAGTGACTGAATCCTTTGTTTTTGATGATCAAACAAAGGGAGAATTGTACTGTCTTGTCTAGTCTGAGAAATATGTATTGACATGGAATTTGGCAGAGGTACATGTAGATGTCAGAGGTTAATATGATAAATGACTTCAGTAATGGAGGAAGCTTGTTCTGGCAATGACCTTGATGAATGGGACTACTATATCATTTGACCTTGTTGCAGAGGTCAACAGTGCATGTAGATATTTCTTTCATACTTCAGAAATTCCACAGTTGGTATCTATCCAACATCTGGCTTTGAAGACCCTCCCAAACTCCATTACTACTTAACAAGTATTTTTCAGACTTCAACGAACTATTTAAGGTTTTGGTGAATGTACTGGAACTGTGGAGTGGATTGTATGATGTAATTCAATTGGATATTACACTTCATTTGATGAATTCTTTGATATTTCATATGATTTATTGAGAGATTTCCACAATTTGTGGGGGCAAACGTTGTGTCATTTTTTTCGTGTTACCTTACTGAAAATGATGAAGTGTACCTGTTTTCATACCCTGTCAACTATGCAATGGTGCACTATAAAAATATACATTCAAATACCATACTAGACCCTACATATCTAGCATTGCCCCTCCCCCCTGCCCCAAGCAAAGGTTGCTTTGAATATAAAGACAAAGTCTGTTTTTAAGTACAGTTCAGTTAGTAGGGCTAAGTACAAGTCTAACAATAGTGAGGGGTGAATTATCGTTCATACAAGTCAGCTGGCCTGTTGTTCACTGTTTGCGAACTTCAAAACTTGATGGAAAAGTAAACAATGACCTCATGCCTACAACATTCATTGTGTACACCAAGAATGAATTACTCTACCCCCATTAGGGAATAGTCTAGTCCAATGTTAGGTGAAAAACATGGATAAATTAGATGATACCACTTTGAAGTAGGGAAGACGCATCAATTTCCAATGTCATCCAGGAATTCAAGATTTAAAACTCCTGGCCACCTGCAAAAGCTAACCCACAACACCAGGCACTCAGGGGATGCCTGCCTGTGTTCTGTGTACACAGGGCTTCTACAACTTGAGACAGGAAAAATTTAAAATCAATTTGGAGGACGAAATTTGATCCTTTTGCAGATTATGAACAGTGATAAGGGACCCTCAGATCCACCTGTTATAATTGTGGCAGGTAGATTTTGCCCTTAGAGCGCAACCCTTGTTATTACAGTGGTCGAAATACTTTTTTTCAGTGCTCTGCAATATTGCAGAAGAGTCAAAATTTTGTTCTGCAATTTGGAAAAACTTTCTGCAAAAACATACTAAAACATACTAATAAAAGACAAAAAAGTTACTCAAGTAGCTGTATATAATTTTGGTGCTACCTAAAACGGTCAGACTATTACGTTTCTCATCAGTGACACTAAGAGACTGAAGGAGAACTGCAGGTTTATAAGCAAAAAGTATTGATTGATATGCAAATTAGTGAAGACAAATTTTTGGAAGTCCAAAGGGAAATAAAAGATAGACAAGACAAAGATGATGCAAATTAGTGAAGAAGCTCCTGTTGTTTCAAAACAGGAGCTCAAGTGTTGTCTGTCCTTGATAGGACCTGAGAGTGCTAGACAAAGTTTGCTAAATTGAAAACTATTGAATCTGGAGTCTATTTTTCCTTCTGCAAAATTGCAGATTGTATAAATTTTTCTTCTGCAATCTTGAAAATCTATCTGCAGATTGCAGACTGCAGACAGGTATTTCGAACACTGTATTACCACGATAAATATAATGGTCTGTAACTGCCATTTTTTGGAGGGCAAACACTTTGAGGGCTCAAAGACATTCAGAAATCAAGGAGGGAACCAGCTCAACCTTTGTGTAACACGGTTCTTTATTTAACAACCAGTAGTGTTTTTTCACATCTGAGGTTTTGGTAACTGTCTGTCACATTTTTCAGGGCAACAAAGACTGGTTTCGATTCCCGAAAAAGGTGAAAGAAAACTACCAAAATTTCGGATAGAAAAAAAAAGGTGTTTCTCTAAACAACTTTGTTATACAGTCTCTTGCCGACCTGATGAAATATTATTGAAGGATGTTAACCTATGCTTGAGGTAATGAGTTTATAGGGTGAGGCAAGGCAAAAAACCACCACAGGAAGTTGTGGACAGTGACATCATCCTCCTGCCCACCTCCTAAACAAACAAACAACCCTGCTTCCTGTAGAAAAGTTTACAGGATTAGCATCAAATATCAAAACACCTGCCTACATGTACCTGTGGTACAGGCCTGTTTAGATGCCATAAATACTTTCGGCTCAGGACCTAGAGGTCCTGGGTTTGATCCCCACCCATGTCACCGACCTTGTGCCCTTGGGAAAGGCACTTTACATGACTTTCATCACTTCACTCAGGTGTAAATGAGTACCTAGCCTCGGTTAGGGACGTCCCTCGGATAGGATGTTAAATGAGGTCCCGTGTTTGGGGAGAGCCATACCCCACGCACGTAAAAGAACCCACCACACCTTTCGAAAAAGAGTAGGGGCATGCCCCGGTGTGCGATGGTACAAAACTGTCTGGGAGTTGGTGGTTCACTACAAGTCACTGGGATGGAGGCCTGGCGAACCCCATCTCGTACTAGCCACAAAAGGCAGCAGAATCTTCAGCTAGTTGAAGGCGGATGCCTCAAATGAAAGAAGAAGTACATTTACTTTGATTTTCGATCGTTTCATTTTGCAGTATGAGGGATATTTTCAGAGATTTTCGAAGTGTTTTTAATTTAATTCACAGCTGAAACAATTATATCATAAAGTGGTAATACAAATGTATGTTGGAAATGGAAATTTGCCGTGTCATAAATTTGTGGTGGAAAAGTAAAAATGAAACCACTCTAAATGTTTTACAGTAAAATGAAGAATTAGTACGTGTACACAAATTAAAATTTGTAGCAGTAAAAGGTATAAAAGTTAAAACTACTGTCCTGAAATAATTCATCTGAGTCCAGAGCAATATATTAGACTTTTTCGAAATTAAGAGTTGTCAAAACTTATCATCATATCATATCTATGTTTGATATACATCAATACAAATATATCTAGTGCCATTGCAAAAGTTTACACAACAATCTTGTATTGTTTTGTGTTTCCCTATAGTATGTCCAGATGGTTCCAATTAACTGATAGGGGAGGGCAGGTTGTACTAATGAGGGACATTTCCAGATCTGTGCCCCTTTTGTCTCCCCCTGTGGTCCTGCTGGGTGGATCGACCCCACATGTTGTTGTTCCCATCAAGGTCACGGAACACAACATTTATCTGTGACCCCTGGGGTTATAGAAAGGTCACGTATAAACAGTTATCAGATGATTTAAATCAAATCCTTTAAGAATTTCCTTCGAATCGGAGACAGAGAGAGTAAGTTAAACTTTTAAATGTCTTTTATCTTCCAAATCATGCAACAAGTAGTGCAATGTATATTTCTAAGGTAGAATGACAAGATACTTTTGGCAATGGGTTTTGTGCCAGATGTCAGGAATTTCAAAGAATTTGGATAGATGCTATGGTATACTAAGGATACCGAACTTTAGCAGGGCATAAAATGAGAAAACCAAAATTAGATCATTTTGACTGTTTCTAATAATAATTACCAATCCAGTACTTTGCATACATGTAACACGTTATGCATTAATCAGGTCTTGTTGATGCTTCAAAAGTACATTTCTACATTATAATGTATGTATGTTTAAGTCAATCACTTTGTGGTCTTTAGACTATTAAACTATCAAAACTTGTCCCAAAACACCGTGTTCTACAGTACTGCCATCAACACCAATTCAAGCTGCTGTTTTTCAAGCCGTAACATTTAATGTTCCTGCTTTGCTCTTTGATCTCTGATCTCAAAAGGGGCCATAATTGCTCAGTGAACCAAATTTTTACTGCCATACAAATTTCCATATGAGGCACATCTAACCACAATAAAAATCATAAGAGTGCTGTGACTTATTAAAAATGATTCAAAATGGTATTGAGAAAAGTAAGAAGAGATAAACTTAAGTTGAAACTTCAGCCTGCCTGCACCTAACATGCCCTCAGGACATCACCTATCCCACAGTGCACTGCAGGGCGATCTACCTACCCAGTAAATTGGTCTGCCCTGCATAACCCATGTGTGTAGTCTGTCTGGAGAGCTACACTTTACACATAGGCTCTATACCTAACCTGGAAGCCAGACTTGCAAGGCAAATCTTTCCTCAGAGGGGCCAAGGAAAACCGTAGCCCACATGCTGGCCTGTGTGGGCCCTAGGAACAGTCTGGACTCCAGGCTACCTCTTAGTTTGTAAAAAATTTGTTAAAAAAAGAGAACATTTTGAATATAGTTTACACCTGTACATGATATACAAATGTACGTGAATGTTATGGTGTATGTAGAATCATATTTTAATGGCATGATAATTCATAGTATAATGTTATAAGAACCTTATTTGGCAATGATGTAACAATCTGATGAAGCAATTTGTGAATCATAAGTTTTGAAAACGTATGTGATAACATTGTCAATCAAAAATAATTACATGAAAAAATTCAAATTTCTCAGAGCAACATTGGAAGTCTATGTCCATGTATCCCAGGATTCCACTCACCGGGCATGGAGCGGTTACTCCCGCGCCGAACCTTGGCGCCGATCTCGCCCTCGGACTGTGATGTCGGCAGGTTGGGCGCCTGCCGCTTGCCGTACGATCCCGCTCTCTCGCCATCGCTGGACGACCGCTCTAGAACATGCAGTAATAATATATACAGGTCTACATGGGGCTTGGGCTTGACTGGAAGTTTTTAGAGAACTAAATTATGTATTACTTTACCTCCAAAGGGAGGGAAGTATTGTTTTGGTTAGTCTGTCTGTGTGTGTTTCTGACCTACATAAAAGGGTTGAAGTCTCCCATCATTGATTAATTCCTTGTTATATTGCTACCATAGGACGCATATGTATACCTAAAGAAAATCATTTGAAAATCTAAATCACATTTTAAAAATCATTTGTTATAGAAGTTTCAGGTAAAATATCTGTCACTGGAACTACATATCTTTTTTTATTTTGAAATGGTACAAATTTTAAAAAATGATACCCACATAACTAATGAATTAAAATGTACATGGCTAATCCAAACTTCAAATAAATATTGTTACAAATCTATACTTTTTCGTGACCACTAAAATTGGAAAATTGGATAATTCTAACAAAACACAGGTTTCTGTAATGATTCATTTAGTCTTTGAGAAGCAAGACACAAAATTTGTGTGGAATGTTTTTTTTTTAGGAAATCCTGTTTCAGTTGACATATCAAAGTCCCACAAACAGGGTGGGGCACACAAGCTCAATCTTTTTATCTCACCGACTAAGCCATTAATCCACTGGATAACAACTCCATCCTGCTATCAACAAGGAGGTAATTTGAAAAAGAACTCAAACAGTATATTTTAGTAATTTTCACCACTGATAGTTAATTGATTTTGTTAGCTATACAAGTGTTTTTGCCTTGAAATGTGTAAGCTCTTTTTTTACTTCAGATCTATTGAGTCTAGTCAAAGATTGGACAAAATAACAAATTTCCTGAGTTGAAAGTGAAAGCGACTAATTTATCTTTGTGTTTTCTTTTATATTGTGTAATAATAATATTGCAGGTTGCTAGAATTTTCATGCAACTGGGTAAAAATGCTAACAATGTTCCTAACTATACAATCCCCACAGAACTTATGAAAATGCATGTGTAGTTTGACGTCATTCGGTGTGTGTGTGTGTGGGGGGGGAGGTCTTTGTAAGGCTTTTGAAAATCATGAGTGCTGACCAACATTCAATGACATTTCCTTGACACCTTAATGCCTGAAAGTTCTTGCAAAATTGTTCCAATTTCTTTGAAAGCAAACACTGTGCCTAAGGATGTCTTAAGATGAATCAAGTCTTTTTTTCTCCATTATCATCAAGTCCAACCAGTTTTAGTACATTTTGTTTTCCACTGAGGTGAATGACCTGTTTGCCATTGGCTTGGCCCAGATTATAGTGCTTATCATACATAGACCCTGTTCATACCAGACTTATATTTAGCGGTTTCAACCGGTTTTTCAAAAACCGGTTTTTATTTAACCTGGTGTGAACGCAAATTAACCGGTTTTTTAGGGGTTTAAATCCGATTTTGAAAAACCACCTCGGGAGGTGGTTTTTGAAGGGTTTTTGTGGGGGTTTTTCCACCGAAAAACCTGGTCTGAACGCTAAGGGTTTATTGAACCGGTTTTTGCGTCATAATTTCGGGGTCACGGGGTCAGCATCCTGACCGAGTGCGACCTGCAAGCTTCTTAGATCGCGTTGTTTTGACCAACTTGAGTTCGTTTCCACTGTTTTTCCATGATTTCTCTTCATTTTGCGATGGAATCAGCATATGCAACCTGGTCGGCGGACGAGACGCTCCTGATACTTAGGTTTGGAGAGCACGAGTCGCCGAATTCGAAAAAGCTGGGGGGGGGCGGAGGGCTCAACCGAAAATGATGTTGGAGGAGGCTGATTTCTTGAAGATAAAGGATCAGTGCCGCAGTAAGGTAAAAAAAAAACTGAAGACGGCATACAAGTAAGAAGGCCAAGGACAACAATCGGAAGAGCGGGAGGAACGGTTATTCAAACTGCAGTCATGGCCGATTAATTGGATATTCACCGGACAGGATTTTTTCAAAACCGGTTATCAAAAGTCTGGTATGAACGCTAAGGGTTTTAGCCGGGTTTTTGAAAAACCGGTTGAAACCGCTAAATGTAAGTCTGGTATGAACAGGGTCATATACATACATTTCAGTGTTCTGTCAGTCTACAGTCTACTACTTTATTTCATTGGGGCCTTTTCTATATTTGCTACATTTCTTCATGGCGGTGAGCTCACTACCCTAATTGTGTGTGCTTGTCTGTGAAATAGACGGGAAACATAGTTCTCTTCGGAGCTTGCGAAGAAGAGAATATACATACATTTCAGTGTTCTGTCAGTCTACAGTGTACTACTTTATTTCATTGGGGCTTTTTCTGTATTTGCGAAATTTCTTCACCAAATTATGGGAAAACAACCCAACAATTTCTTGACTTTTGTAATTGGCCAAATTTCTTGCATGATTTTGTTTCAACTTTACAATATGTCAAGGACCTTTTACTTTATTCATTTTTTTATAAGAAAACTATGGAATTTAAGACATTTTTTCAATCGTCAGAAGACAGTAATCACCAGTTTTGGGGGATGGCAACAGAAAATAAACACTTGTCGATAATGCACACATGTTTAGGCCAAAAACTGGGCATGTTTGGTCATATCATAAACTTACGCGAATCAACTTGCGCACGTTTTGGTCAGAAACTGGTTGTAGGGAAGAGAAACTGCTTCATATTGATATGATATGTCCTTGTCACTGAGTGCTTGACCTGTCCTTGTGGAGGATTGGGATAGTTTTCCTGACACGCATCACGTTTCCACATACCAGGAAATCATTTCAAACATCACAAAATGTGGCCAGGGGCTGCTAGCTGTCATCTCCAAGCAGACGCAAGGTTCAGCTCAGCATTTTGTGCACGTCTTTGTTGCACTTCAGGCAAAGCCAAATAGATAAAAACAAACACCAACTATTATAGAAAGATGTAGAAACTGCCATAAAAAGATGTGTAAAAACACTGAGCCATATCATACATTTGCTTGGAGATGAGTTAGAAACAGTAAAAGTTGCATTCCACATTATTTCTGGTATACAATATGTAAGGGATCAAATTTAGATATTCTGAGTTGACAATTCAATGTCTTTTTATTCATTTTTTTTTTATCTAACCCTACTTGTATTTGGCCCACACTTGGAGCTAGACCTGGGTATGCGATTTGGAGAAACGCGAAGGTCGCGTTTCACCATATCGCATGTCGATTTTGGCCACCTCAGAGCGGAGGCGCGCAGATCGCCCTATGTGTTCGATTTTGTCCACCTGAGAGTGGAAACGCGCAGATCGCCATATGGGCGGCGCATGCCACCATTTGTGTGCGAATTTGTCCCCCTGAAGACGGAAACGCGCAGATCGCGATCTGTGCGAAACTCTCCACCCAAGAGCCGGAACGCGCATGACCTGCGGCGCCACTAACAGGGCACCAGAAGTCGGCCCGCCGCTGAGCCCACCCCAGTGCAGGCTCCCGAGTGGGCTGTGACGCTGTAATCAGCGTGACGACCCCATAGACGGCTGGTACATGGTCTTACAACGGCATCATGAAGTACATAGTAACCTACTTGGTCTTTGTGAAAATGTTTGTTTCTGTGTATTTTTAATCCTGGTTTACACGAACAGAGCACCGGCCAGAGCACCTGCCCGGCTGGTCGGTAAAAAAAAGCAAACAAACAATAATAGACTAAGTGTTCTTCGGTTATAACTGTATATTCCACATACACTTTATAGACATATCCTTTTGGTAGTTTTTGCTTAAAAGGACATTTGGTAATTTTTTAGAAGTGTCTGTGCAGTATTTTTTCAGCTAGAATCCCACCGGTCGACGCGGTCAAGACGGCAGTTTGCGCCACCAATTCAATTCCGGTAAGTATGTTCAACAGACAGGATAACATCCCAAGGTAAGTGATCGAACGTAGATGCTGGGGAGATCATCAGGCACACAACGCCCTGGAAAAGGTTTACATTACACATAGCTACAGGGAATAAATATTTCCTACCTTTTGTTTAACTAGAAGTCTACCAAAAAACAGAGAATGATGTGTCAGTACTCTGTAGTTTGTATTCGTAGAATAAGCTTATAGCTTGGAATATTGTAAAATGTCGGCGTATGAACCGACGAAGAAAATATTGATTGTGCGGTTACCTTAAGTCTTTGATTTTCATCTCCTCCGTTAGAAAATTCTTTGACATTGCCTACTATGCATAATTTTCAGACAGTGTCAGACTAGTTAGGTTAAGCCTTTTCTTCTTAATTAAACTATCTACTCATCAACACAATGCGTGTAAGTAACCTGTACGGTGGGAAAACACTCTGACGACGCGGGAAATTTCAATATGAACACATTAACCTCACCAAACAATAACAACCTTTGCCTAACAATAAAGTACGTGGCGTTGTCCACCAGATGTCCTAAGAAAACAACAGCAATATTTCATAAGGTGTGACAACCAATAATATGATAGAAATGTCCACATACGGTGACTTCCAGCCAATCATTGATAGTCTACCTGTTGCAAATTCTTCGGACTAGCTTGATTCGCATCAGCCTAGTTCTAATTACTAGTACCTTTGCCAGTGTGTTCAGACGTACTCTCTCGAAGTTTTCTACCTTTATCAATTTCACGGTCGAAATACCGAAGGTGAAGCAAGCGTCCTATTACCATGCCTTCTAGCTCAAGGTCCTTGCATTTTTGCGTAAGGAGAAGTAGAGCAAAAGGAAGACCACGGAGCATTTTGGCAAAACTGAAGGATCCACGCCCCGCAGGCGTGCACACGCCAACTCAAGCATTTCTTTCATTGGGGAACTTTCTTGTAGCTATATTATATTTCAATACATCTTATGATCAGTTGGGGTTGTTGTAAAAATGATAATGAATATATAGGTTATTGTGATCGATATTCCTCTGCACCAAAAATTTTCAAATTTGTTTGACCGGCAACGTACACAGATCTGTTCTATTAAATGAATCCAACTCGCTGTAGGGGTGAAATAGAGCAGGGAACGCGGTGCATTCTGGGGCGTTCCTTCAGAGGACAATGACCCCTTGAATGCGTGCGTCACCCCATACAGACTCGTTGTCTTAATAGACAAATTATCAAAGGAAATTTAGATTCTTCAACATATAAATTTGGATAGACTTTAAGGTCATAGATCCTTCTAAATTTTGAGATCAATCTGAACAAATAAAACAAACAAACCGGAAGTTTACCGGAACGCAGCTTGTGAATTTCATGTTTACAAAAAAATCAGAAAACATACACAAAACAACCTACTTCCTGTTGTTGCGAATTGCATATATATGCTATAACATTACCTGTTCTTGGTCGAAGAACTTCCTTGATGCCTGCGGTAAGCCCCTGAGTGCTATCAGTGGGTTCTTCGGGCCAGGGTAGCCCACCTTACCGGCAACATGTGGACCGTAGGTTGATCGGCGTGGTCAGCTTACCGGTACTTGTAATATTTCGTAGTTTAGATGGGCCAGCCATACACTCTCGCCAACGTTAACGTTATAATTTCACAGCATACTACAGACGTCATTCCTGCCCGAAGATTCTACTCTAATTAACTCTAGACATACTCTTCAGATAAATCTGTCCCCGAGTCTACCTCGGTATTTTCGGTGATTTATGACAAGTTTCTCAACGAATAGTCCTCCCGGGTCCAGTGTAGGGAAATATAAGAAGGCAATTAACTTACGTTAATTACCGGTACTGTCTAATACTAGTAGTAAGACAGCCTTACCAAACTGCCAGTTTCAACCAAATTTGAAGGTATATATATTTGTATTTGGTCTGAAAAAAAATCCCAGCGCAAACCTTGTCATGTATAACGTCGGGCTCCGGCCGCGATATTTTGCGCTGCGGTTTTTGACTGAATACTCTTTTTATATCAATATATATGAACAATATGTACAAATAATTTCTCTCTATCTTGATATCTATCAAAATACTTACCGCAAAGTCGCCAAGCCGATACCACAATGAACGACGGGATAGCGTCACAACATTACCGTCGCCATCTTGTTATTTTGGTAGAGAGGGAAGTTACGGCGATTGTCGTAAATCCCCCTGTAGATAGAAGTTAGCATTAGAGGGCCACCTTATTCTAGCACGCAATAAAATGTAGCGCAGATGGGCTAAGTTATAGCCACAAGTTCGAGGCCGCGATAAAGGGAGCACTCAGTCGGTAAAAGGAATAAACGTCGGTAAAGAGTACTAGTACTTTGCTCCGATATTTGCTTCGAGTTGTTGACCAATTCACACATGCTTTTCGGCGATCCTACTTATTCATAACTTCGCCATTTAGATGGCCCCAGCAATCCCACTCTCGTTAACATTGTAATTTTACTGTACACCCCTCAAAATCATACAGAAATATTTGAAATACATTGTAAATATGGCGCCGACTCTATCTACGTGGATATTATCGGCGATTCAGTGTTTCTCAACGAAAACTCCTCTCGGTCCTGTTGCAGACTCTGTGAGTGGAGGAAAGAAAGCAACAAGTTAACTTTCTGACTAATACTAAGACAGTTTTAATCAAACTTTGCGATTTGCATTTGGTCTAGCTATAAAATCCCCAGTGTAAATATATGATGTTTAAGATTCACGTCATCAGGCCACACCACATTTCGGAGCAGTTCCCATACGTGCGATCTCATCTCGGCGATCTGCGAGTTCCCGCCTTCAAGCGGAGAAATTCGCACACACATGATGGCCTGCCCCTCATTTCGGCGATCTGCGCGTTGCTGCTCTCAGGTGGCCAAAATCGCACACAGGGCCGATCTGCGCGTCACCGCTCTCCGGTGGCCAAAATCGACATGCGATATGGTGAAACGCGACGTTCGAATTTCTCCAAATCGCATACTAAAGCCTACCTGACACTTGCAGATGTTCAATGTTTATGTGTCCTACTTTGATATCTGTTAATCTCACTTGTAACAGCTTGAATGCTTGACAAAACACATGTACTGGTTAAACATGTGTAAAACTACACACTTTGTTTTTGATAGGTGTACCAGTCATTCTCCAAATGCTAAGTCAAAAGTTTAAATGATGAACTTAAAACTAGTTGAGTGGAGGTGGGGGTAGAGGTAACAGAGATATAACAATAAAGGAATTATTTTTAAATAAAATCATAGATCTACATTTCAGTAACATACACCCGACATGGTGGCGTCGGGTGGTGTAGTGGATAGAGCAATCGACTATGAACCGGGGAGACCCGGGTTCGATTCCGAGTCTTACCCGGTACATGTCTGAACATGTGCCCCGACGTTGTGCCCTTGGGAAAGGCACTTTACACGACTTTCCTCACTTCACCCAGGTGTGAATGGGTACCTTACTTCGGTTGGGGAAAGTCGTATTGAGGTCACCTTGTGGCGCCGAATGGCAGCCGCACAGACCCTTGCGACAGTTCCACAAAAAATAATTGTAGAACAAATATGTGTATCATGTGTATTATTTGATTGTTGTAATTGTTGTAATTTGTATTGATTATTATGTGATACCCTGCATCAATTCAGCCGTATACAGGCTGCGACTGCACGGGTACTGTTTGGACAATAAAAACCATTTATTATTATAAGCAACTTTCTGTGCAAGGTATGATGCTATGCACAAATTATGATACAAAGTGTGTGTGTGTGCTATAGTATATGTGTACATGAATGTCTATAAATTCTTTGGAAATAATCTATCACCTAAAGTGAAAAGCTAGAGTCTAAAGGTGGTGCACACACAAAATATTGAAGTAAAAGTCAACTTGTCATTTTGGGGAAAAGACAGCAACATAAATAAGGGAGAGAAGGTAAGTAAGTAAAATCACAGGATAACATGGACATAGACTTCCAACGGAAAGAAACTCTGGTATCCAAAATAAAATAAAGGTATACACAAAATACTGTACATATTAAAAACAGCAGAGCAAAATGATAACATATACCAAGGGTTGGGGATAAAGGTAAGTACAATCGTAAAAAGGTAAGTAAAATCATAAATATTAATACACAAAATAGTTTCAGATTTGTTAAATAGAGTCTATGAATGTGCAAAGAACATTTTTAGTAGGAGACTTTCTTGAAGAACCACTGTTTATTATGCTAAAGTATCACTAATACTAAATACATTGATAATTCTGAGAAGATAGCAAATTCAAAGAACAAAGTGCTACTAAATAACTTCCAGTAACAAACAAAGATGTAAATAGTGTGTGATAAGTGTGTGAATAATGTGTGTAAATGTGTGAGTGGGCATGGGCTGTCAAAAACTGTTCAATGAAGACATTTTCCTGGTCAATTCTTTACCAAAAGTAGTCATGTAGACTCAGAACTAGTCAACACTTGATATAAATGAGAAACTGGAAAAAACAGTTGCAGGTGATCCCTCCTTGTCCATCTACTACTCAGAACTTATATATTAAAATATACAACTTGTAAGACAACTCACCGACTTGGTTCCTGGGCTTTTCTCGAAACGACCCTTCCAAGTTTGGGACCTGAGACTCCTTTAACACGCCTGGTGTATAACCGCTGGAGCCGGGAGTGTTCGAACTTGAACCTGTCGTCGTCAAGTCACCAGAACTATACGCTCCCGTTCCAGGCGTCTGCAAATCCGACACGGGAGTCTGAGCGTTCACTTGTGGCGTCGACTGCGTTATCCGGAACATTTCCGCGTTCTGGTAGTCACTAACCTGCGGCGGCGGTGGCGTCGTCTTTTTCGAAAGGCTGCGAATGATCTCTATATTGGCATAATCTGAATTCGTGATGCCCCCTTCTCGCTTCAACTCCACGTAATCGTTATGTACAGGTCGGTCGCGATCTGAAAGTTTGCTCCCCTGTCTGGAGTGCGATACCGAGTCACTGTTCTCCTTTTGAACCGACGTGTAGTTGTTGCCATTGTAGTTCAAGTTCTCGTTGTTTCCGACCAGGTTTCCCTGGGAATCGTACGAGCCTTGCGATCCCTGCGACGCCTTGCTCCCCTGTCTGCTATGCGCGATGTTCATCGCCCGATTATCCATAATTTCCTGCGCATTTTTCCTAAGTACCACGGGCGAACCCTGATGGTGTTGGTCGCGGAACTTCGACGCGTGAGTCTCCATTTTTGTGGTATCAACATACGATGGGTTGTCGATATTCTGCGGTCCGTCCCGGCTCCTCTTCCGTGACTGTCCGCTCTGCAGCGCCGACTTGTCGTAATTGTTCAAATGATCCGGTGTCGACGCCTTCCCCTGAAAGGTAGTCAGTGATTGGTTCATAGATTTCTTGCGGGACTGCGGAGAGTCAATCTTGCGCGGCGTGCCGTGTCTCGAGTCGCCCTGCTGGGGGTCCGTTCCATTTTGCTGCGGAGTTTTGTTCCTCATGGCTCGTTCTCTCATTTCCTTCTCGCGTTCTTGTCTCTCCTGAATCTCGGTGTTCTCCTTCAGTTTCTGGAGTTTTGCAAGCGGAACAATGTCAGCGTTTTTGGGACGATGCCAGACTGTCTTCTGACTGTGGGCATTGTAGTAGTAATACCTGGAGTGGAAAAAAAAATTTAAAAATCGTAAGCAAACTGAAACATTATATAATATTTTAGACAAGAATGTACATGGCTGGGTTTCGCCAACTCCAGATTTTTCTGTCATATGCTCTTTCTTGCATGTATTGATCTAATTCAAACATCTTTTAACTGTTTGACATTAGGTCAATAAGTTTTATTGGCTTTTGGCAACAAAATTGTGATAAGTTTAACAAAATTCCCCCCACACCCAAAAGAACACTGACAGAAAAAGAAGACAAAAAAAAAAAAAAATGAATATACCAACATTTTTTGACAGCTCTACCACCCAAGCAGTCTATACAAAAGGATCCACATTGTTGAAATATGATGGAAAAAATTTGCCAATCTACGGTAAATCTTAAAAGTACCCATCCCATTTCTTATCTGTGCCCATCTTGTTGTGATGGAGGATAAGCACTCCCATTACATGTCTCCCACTGATCAGTATCATATGGACCATGTCTTACAGATAACACAGAGGGATTCATCCGTCTTAATAACTGTCTTCTTCTCATTACTTATTTATCACACAGTGGTAAAACCTTCTCATGTCACTGATTGTCAGACTAAAATATGGCTGAGAAAGGATTTATGACATTAATGTGGATATGAATTATGATGGTATTATGCAATATGTGATTCTTATACTGATCCTGTCCAAATCACAAGTTTTTAATATTTTTTTGCCATCTTTCAATATTTTTGCAAAATTTTAGGTAACCAGAATTTTGATAGAACTGACACAATGTCTACTACCAAATGGGGAACGTTTTATATCTCTTCCACACAAGATTGCATGTACAGTAACTCATATAAAAGACATGGATATAAAAGCTATCGGTCCATTTTAACTACCCGGTATTCTGGAAACAGTCCATATCACTCCAAAATGTGGGCATAAACTATACATTGTGGCAGTCCATGCATAAAGACAATAAAAATTGGGCCTATGGATTGCAATATTGAAAGATTTTCTTACAGTATTCTTTCCATAAATATTCCTATAACTTTTTATTAGTCCACCATTTATTATTTTTCATAAAAGTTTTCTTAGCACTCTTTTAATTGAGCCAACCAAGCAATGAACTAAGGATGATAAAAATACATTAATCAACCTCCTTGGCATAAATATAATATCTTTTATAAGTTTTGGTTATAGCTGTATAACTTAGTCATATGGGAAATACATTTTTTCAATATGCAAAACTGAAACCGAAAGGGGCTTAATTATAATGACTAATACCACTTTGAGATACAAGTAAAGATTAATTGAATAAAGAAAGAAATAGGGTTTGGCAAAGTCCCCACCTGCCCCCTCTTGAGATTTTAAAATAAAACATTTCTTTAGGCCACACCAATTTAACTTGTTGGTTCTCGGATTTTTTCAGAAAAAATATGAAGCGACAGGGCGAAAAATAAAAAAATAAAAAAAATAAAAACAGGTCTAGGCATCCTATTATAGGCTTAAATGCTACAAAATGAGCCATGAAGTCAACACAAAAGGCTGGGTTAAAATTTAAACATTGAATTTTGAACTTTTAATCAAACCACTGCATTGATAGATGGGAAAACTGTAACAACTAGGAACTAAGGACTTTCCTCAACTGTTGGGGGGCAAAATATGAGCATTTTTTTTTTTCTTGCAAATCAGAAAAAAACGAAGAGGCGAATCCGAGAACCAACAAATTAAATTGGTGTGGCCTTATTTTTAGAGATTTCCTTTGATTGTTAGAGTATCGAATCCCAGACCCCATGCCAGGCAGCTGCCCGACATGTTTGTATGGCTCTGTGGGAACTACATGTCTCATCCAGGACTAGCCATCCAGCTGAGGACTTCCCTTTGATCAAGAAAATCACAACAAGCCAAGAAAAACATTGGGGAAGAAATACACTCCATTTATACTGGAACTGGATATGTCTGTTTGATCCAACTTTTCCTGGACCATTTTTGGCATGGAGCATTTCCCATGAAAACTTTTACATAACTGTTAAAATTCAATGGTAATTTTTTCCTCACCAGTCCTACAGTCTGTATAAACTTCACATAAAACCTCTTACTTTTCAAAGCAATCAAAAATAAAAAACTTATACTTCTCCATAAGGCCACACCAATTTAATTTCTTGGTTAACGGATTCGCCTGCTTCATTTTTTTCTGATTTGCAAATAAAAATAAAAATTCAGAATCAACACCAAAATGCTCATATTTTGCCCTGAACGGTTGAAAACAGTCCTTTTCATCCTACATTTGTAGTTGTTACAGTTATTCATTCCATCTTTCAATGCAATGGTATCATTAAAAGTTCAAAATTCATTGGCTAATATTGTACCATTTTGGGCCATAATAGGATGCCTAGGCCTGTTTTTACTTTCGTTTTTTTTTCGCCCGCCCGCTCCATTATTTTTCTAGAAAAATCCGTTAACCAAGAAATTAAATTGGTGTGGCCTAAGAACCGTACATGTAAATCTGCTGGATACTGAAAATGTAGGAACTTTTGTGGTGGTTTTATTTTTGTGCTTTTCGATATTTTGTCTCCACTGCAATTCAAGACACTATGGATATGTCCCCTTTGCATGCTACTGAATTACACGTACAGAATTGATTAAATGTGAATTTAAAACTTCGGGAAAACATTATTTTTCCTCCCACCACGAAACAAAATTACAGCGAAAGGAAATGAATCTATAGTATGTTGAATATTGGCAACAAACTCGCATTGACTTCTACAGCCCAAGTCTCTTGCCATCTATATAATGTAACAAATTCAGCTGGGCTGACAGAGAATTGATGTTAGGGACAGATGGTGGGCTGTGTTGGATACCAGCCAAGCTATAGTCCTTACAACTACATGTAGACATGGTGTTCCAGATACCACACTTATCTACATTAACCTTCCAAGTACAGCAAACTAAAATGGACTTATGAAGGGACAGAATTATGTGGAAAAGAGAAAAGAAAGAAAAATTCAATAACAAAACTTGCAATAGTAGAAAAACAAAACTTTGAAACAAGAAACAATGAATCGTATTAACAGCTGAAATTTAAAAAAAATTATAAATAATCTTGTAGACTTGCTGTCTTCATTTATTTCTAGCGTCACAATTTCTATAGCAACCATGAAATGAGCCAGGAGAACTTGACTATGAACTACAAGGCTCACACTTGCAACTTGGTCTGAAAAGGATTTGTTACCCTGGGACTAGAGCACTTCCGTTGCCTCTTTGAACACTGACAAAGTATTTCCTGCTCAACTGATATGTTAACCTTTAGCACACTGAAGAAGCCCCTTGGATACCAATTCAGAATTTCTCTGTTGGTCACGGGGTTAGGCAGCAAAGAGAAGGTTAATATATGAGTCACAAGTCACATGGATAACCTGAAAGAAGTACTAGAAATGTATAGATATACTATAGAGATGGATTACATGAAAAGAAGTCTGTTTGTTTGTTTGTTTGTTATATTAGGATCTCTATTAAGATACATGATTTTACACTATTCTTGTCTGGTACACAAATTAGGCCATGTTGATTTGATTATATGGATGACATCCTCTGGGAACCCCAAAACTGATGATGCGCGTGCGAATAAAAAAAAAAGTTTTGCAAAAAAAAAAAGTTGCTTTCACTATGAAATCTACGTGGTCATGAAGGTTGAACAAATGGCACAGAATATGTTATGGCGAATAATCTAGTCTTCGAATTCATTTCTTTACATTTTTGTCTTTTTTCCTTTGATTTTGGCATTCTACGACATTGGTATCGTTTCTAAATGTTTTCCTTGCAACTTATGGTATATTTTTGCTCATTTAGCAACTGTTTTGCACGATTTACAGTATGGTTGAAAACTCTTTTTTTTGGAAACGGCCGAAAATTCATGCGCGCGCGGATGTCATCCATATAATCAAATCAAGATGGCCTTAAATAAATGTACTGATGATTTGCATAAATAGACGTTATCCGGTGTATCAATAAACTAAATATGACACCAATCTCTGACTTCAATGTACATGAAAACATTTTCCAAGGAACCCCTATTTACGAGTGGTACAATCCAGAGCCATCTGCCACTTGTCACTCAGCACAGTACAATATTGGACTTGTCCACTGTGACAGAGGTGAGGACAGGGTGAAATGGTTGCACCAACAGTGTGTGGTGAAGTTGTGACAACAGTCTGGGGGTCATGCGAGGTCATGGCGCAAAGTACTCAAGTTCAAAGCCTCCATCTTTATTGGCACTAAGTCAGAGTCTTTACTACTTATACTAGCTTCTTGTAAGCACTTTCATTTTGGAAGCTTTGTGAGAGAAAGCTTTGTGTGACTGACAATTTGTAAGGAACACATGTGCAATGTCATCCAATATGTTACTATTAGAAGGGGCTTCTTTAGGCCACACCAATTTGATTTGTTGTTTCTCGGATTCGCCCTGTCCATTTTTTTCTGATTTGTTCTTAATCAACTGCAAAATTCTTTGTTCTAAATCAACTGTAAAATGCTCAATGAAAGACATATTTTGGCCCAAACGGTTGAAAAATGTGCTTTTCTTCTTAGTTGTTAAAGTTTTTCAATGTAACAATGCAATTTTGTTTCATTAAAAGTTCAAAATCTATTGTTTTAATTATAAACCAGCCTGGTGTGTTGACTTCATGGCTCCTATCGTACCATTTTGGGCCATAATAGGATGCCTAGGCCTGTTTTTATTTTAATTTTTTTTCGCCCGCCCGCTCCATTATTTTTCTACAAAAAATCCGTTAACCAAGAAATTGAATTGGTGTGGCCTAAACGTGTAAAACCAGGGGCAGACAGATCATGGGAACATCTCTAGTTCACTTCTCCAGTTTCAGGATCAAAGGAAGAAGACTCTACTCTCCAAACACCCTCTTACAAAGACAGTCTTGTTAACTTCTGGAAAGGACTTCAACTCTTCTGACTGCTGGGGAGCAGGGCACAGTGGGACAAGGCAGTAACAATTCAATAGTCTGGTTCTATTAATGTAAATCTTGAAATGTATAAATTGCTGTGATTTTCTTTTTTCTTTTTATGGATATTCATGGGTAAGTCTAACCACAAAATTATGACCCTGCAAAAAAATCTGTGTTTTGTATCTCTACTGTACTATAAAATAGTTTTAACCACGACCTTACAAAACTACACGTGTAAAGCTCATTCCCCGTCTACCGTAAAATTAAGTCACTAAAATAAATAAATGATAAATAAATGAATTTACAGTGATATTAAAATGAGAAATAATCTAAGACATAATATGTACAGGTTTTATAAAAACACCAAGTCTTTATACACAGTTGGTTATACTTGTTTTAGACTTCAACGTAAATAACACGGTAAGAAAAATGTGCTTCTTATCAAGCTTTCAGTATTGTCACCTACAATGTACTATAGACGAAGAAAATAAAAAGTTTGGAAAAGATTTCTATTTTAGCTCTATGTGAACCGCTGAATTCCACTTGGCTTGCCCCATCAGTATGGCAGCCAGTCCTTGTGGACAGATAACATTCACTAGCTGAAACTGTGAAACCATCTCCATTGATTCCAGTAAAGTTCTCCCAAGTGTGAAATGTAACCATATGAAGCTTAACTATCTCAGTTAAGGTAAGGCCACACCAATTTAATTTGTTGGTTCTCAGATTTTTTCAGAAAAAATATGAAGCGACAGGGCGAAAAAAAATAAAAATTAAAACGGGTCTAGGCATCCTATTATAGGCTTAAATGCTACAAAATGAGCCATAAAGTCAACACAAAAGGCTGGGTTAAAATTTAAACATTGAATTTTGAACTTTTAATCAAACCACTGCAATGATAGATGGGAAAACTGTAACAACTAGGAAGAAAAGGACTTTCCTCAACTGTTGGGGGGCAAAACATGAGCATTTTTCAGTTGATTCAGGACCAGAATCAAATTGTTTTTTTTTTTTTGCAAATCAAAAAAAACGAAGAGGCGAATCCGAGAACCAACAAATTAAATTGGTGTGGCCTAAGCTTCATTCCTTCTCAAATCAATTATGCCATGAAATACCCACATACAAGCTCTAGTTTGTAGTGTATAGGGGAAGTCTAAAATTGGACCAGATAGAAAATTTCAAAACAAACCTACAATTTTACACACCATACAAAATACAGGAGGATTTCTAGGTATAGTTAAATATTACATAGTCATCTTCTTATTCTATGAAAGTTATTATCAACAAATGAAATGAAAACGTTACAATCCATAATAATAATATATTATTAAGTCCTTACTTGATCTATGAAATGAATTGCTGTACCTTTTGGCTTGCACTGGAAATTAGGTAAGGTTTTTCTATTCTTCTTTTCGTAAGAAAGGAAAGTACAGGTTGTTTTTTTATCCTAAATGAAGTCATACAATGACATTTGTTAAGATACCCAGGTTAACCCAACGTATAGTATGTGTCTATTTCCTGTATTAACTAGTATTGTGAAGTTTATCTATTTCCGAATTCGAGACATTGCTTTCCAAGAAATTTGTCCTACCCAACTTTAGGTATGCATTATTTTCCTGTCATTTGGTATAACAGAGCTTATGCATATTATGTAACAATAACTTTCCTACAATACATGTAGGTGTATGCCAGTTACCATAGTTCCTGTTTTGTCTATATTTTAAGCAGCAACAAATGGGGGAATCCCTCTTGATCATGTTTCCAAAATAGACCAGGAAATGTCCAAATAGATGTGGGAGAGAAGTAAACTGTACTCCCCTTACATACGTCAGAGGGTTCCCCAAATAGTAACTAGCAACTGGGGCAAACATTTGGTGAATTTTTGAGACAAGTGACAAGTTACACGCATGTGTCTTTGTTCGGTAACTTTTACTCTCCAAGAAGAATTTTTTAAAACCCTTTTTCAGGGTTTTTTTTACCATGATACACAAAACCTGACAAACAGAAAGCCAGAAAAAATGCATTAGATCAAAATGGTTTTAAAAAGTCTAAAAACAAGCCTAACGTCTGCTTGGAGTGCTTGGCAATTGGGAATTTTTTCAGCTATATTTTGTTCATCTGTCATTTCTTTTATAGTTTCAGTATAAAAATACAAACAATTTTTGTTTGTTTCATTGTTAGTCAAACTAAGTTTACATGGACTACATATTTTGTGATTGGATATGAATATCTTATAAGAAGGGAATAATTTAATATTTTTTATTCTTACTTCTTTTATTCTGTGAGTTCGACTGTTACACGGGTTAGTGAATTTGTGAGGCCTGAACTACTCTAAAACAATCCCACCTTGTTATTTTTATCTACTGAATCTACAGTCTGACCCCAGGTTATTCCGTCTTGGCTCTTGTGTTTCTAGTATTCTACTAATCTCTACTTCAAGTCTTCCAGAAATGCCAAGACGTCGGGACTAAGAAGGACACTTGCTGCCAAAACTGGGGCACTTCCGGCTGTGGTTTTCTCACCTGTCCTGTCTGACAGGTAAACTGGCAGCACACCTGTCCAACGTGTCTGCACATGTCTCAGTACTCATATACTATAGAAATCTTACTAGATCAGGGACTGGTGCAATCATGGGCCAGTGCAGGTAGATCAGTGTTCTAGCCAGCCTGAATTTTTTTTCTTCCTGTTATCTCATGAATTTTGTTTGACAGAGCCATGAATGCGACAATCCTAGGAGGGTCTGGAGACATTTTTACCACAAATTTTGAAATCTTGACCCTCTGAAATGCAATTTTCTGCATTTGAAGGGAATATTTTGCTGGCAAGGCTATGCTTACTTGAATGACATCTCTTTCCAACTCCTTATTAACAGTTGAAGTACACACCATCATTTTGTCTGTTACAAACAACAAAATTCCTTCAAGACTTAGCAATGCCAATGGAGAAATTCACACAGAGTCTAGTGAGGAAATAGGTGTAAAACATTTTTTCTTGGGGCACAACATTTGGACCTGCTACCTATAGTGATTTGAATAGAAGTCAGAACTGAAGTCAACAATTCTAACCACAAGACTGCCTTGGCCCCAACCATGGAAACAATATAGACTACATTTTAATGTAATTTAATGTATAATCTGTTACCACTAGAAGGGTATACTTTACAAATCTTAGTATTACTCCCCTGGTGAATAACTGTCAATAAGGCCCAGTATACTGTTTAGCACTTGTAGTGTAACAGAACACCCTACCTCGGATTTTGTAAGGTCATTTTAAAGTGGCTGGGTCCATATGTAAGCCATGTGTAGTGAATAATCCCTTTATAGTTTGACCTTAGCAATCTGTGTTGACCTTGTGTGTGGGAGGGGGTGGTGGTCTGATATCCCTTGCAACTTTTGATATTTTAGAACAGGTGAAGATATGTTGCAGTGTTGCAGATTATGATTTCTGTATACTATATCAATTTACAAGAAGAGATATTCTATGATCCCAAAAGACCTTTTAAATTACATACATTTTTCCTTTAAAAGTTTTTGATTTTTGATGAAAGTTTTATGGATTGGTTGATATTTTCGAGATGGGGTTTTGTGCGCGTGAAAAATTTGCGCGCGCGTGAAAAATTTGCGCGTGAAAATATGCAAATTAGCCGATTCCCAAGGGATTTAAAAACTTTTTGCTGTTTTGGACTTAAAAATATAGATGAAAAGTCATGAAATAGAATTGAGTATCATATTATCACATTCTAGAGTACATAGCCTTGTTTTGTAAACTTTTCAGTGACTTTTAGGTGATTTTCAAAGTTTAAGTTTTCACGCGCAAAAAAGTTTGAAATTTGCGCGTGAAAGAAACTGCTTCATAAAATGCCAAATCAAGCTTATAGAATGGAGAAAAGCCTGGAATTGTTAAATTTAACAATACAAAACCTTGTATTAGTAACTGTTCCATGTTTTTCTGGCAAATTCAAGTATATTTTTAATTTTAATGTTTCTTGGAAGATATGCAAATTAACCTATTCCCAAGGGACCTAAAAATTCAAACCGAAATTTCAGGTTGTAGATGGAAAATCATGTTACAGGGTAACATTTTTCTGCATTAGAATTTGGTACTGCATATTTTCTGACATTTTCAAAGGACTTTAGTTTTTCACGCGCAAATTTTTCACGCGCGCGCAAATTTTTCACGCGCAGAAAACCCGTTCCCGATATTTTCAACTGACACAAAATTTGAAGTAAGAAAGACAAAAAGAAAAAAGAAATCAGTGGCAGTTCTTGATGAAAATAAGACCTGAAAAACAAGTTCATGCTTATACAAATGCATGAATTTTCTCTATTTTTTGCACCTTCAATTTCCTGTGTAATTTACTTTACAACATTGAAAATATCATCTCCGAAATGAATGGTATACGGTATATAAATGAACGACCAACCTGGTGGGAATTATCTTACATCAAATTTCTGCTTCCGTTTCAATTTAGATGTTTTTCTTTTCTTTTATTCTATTTTATTATATTTACAATACATAGATTTTTTTTTCTTTTCTAGACAAATGTGACAAAAAAAGGTTGTACCAAATTCAAAGTCAAATTTGATTTTTCCAGGAATAGTTGATTAAAAAACATTAAACAAAACGTATTCGTATCTTTAAATTTCAGATACATTAATATGAACTAAAATTGAACTTTGAACCTTGAATGGGAACATTGGTACAACAAATTATACACCATCTTTCAATTCATTTGTCCCTAGTAGACCAGACCACATACTATAAGCACATGCGGTCCACTTTTAAAAAGCAGGCTTGTTTTTGTTCCCCACTAGGGTTGAGTTTCAATAGCTGGAGGGATCATGGCAACAGTCCTGCTAGTAAAGACCTTCCTCTGGAATGTAGCTGGAATGTTGTTTGGGAAGTACTGGATACAATGTTGCTTCCAGGCCCTTCGCATACTTGTCCATTTAAATTTGGGGAGACAAAATAAATTTGGAACATCCAACAAATTTGATGAATTAATACATGAAGAAGTCATCGTTATGACACTTCAATATAAAGGGAAGGTCTATTAAAAGGCATATAAAATGTTAGTATGGAATCCAGTCTTGTTCAGCTAAAATTTGCATCTCAGTCAATGGTGGTTCACTTGGACAAAAGCTGCACAAGACTGGATGCCAGGCTAACAAAATGTAACTGTATACATACATGTAGAAACAATTTGAAATTTTACCCCTGATTTTCCGAAAATTATGCGTCTTCTAATAATACACACATGTTCATATCTTGAACATGAGTTTTGCATTTTCTCTCAGTGTATCAACTATGTACTGTAAATGTAGCAAACTTTTGTGGGGGTTTTATTTTACTGTGAATTCATGATACTACAAATTGTATTACTACTGTAGTACAGAATTTTTTCAATTACAAATTCAAAGCACAGAGAAAACCACTCACTATTTCCCTCCTACCGTAAAATTTAACTGCAGAGAAATTCAATGCTTTTACAGTACATGTGTGTTACATCCAAAACTACCACAACCAATAGCATGTCATCTTGTTTTGAAACAGTCTACAGTACCTGTTGATAGTCCCACAACCACATTCCTTCCAAACTTCCCATCCAGACACGTCCACTGAATGCCCTTGGTTAAGGACTGGAGCTACCTATTATCTATTACAAACCTTTCCTTTACTTTAGTCATTTGTGCCCCCCTCCCCACTCAAAACTAAAAAAAAAGTCACTTGCTTTACTTTTAGATCAAGTAAAATCAAGTCAGCCCAGCATTTTCTTCTATTTGGCAGAGGCACATGTAGCTCTAGAATAGTACATGTACCTATAGAATCTCTACTTTACGATTTTCAAAGTCCAAACTCGTGATATTTTGATCTAATGAGGTATAATACATGTGCCATCTGTTTGTTATTTCCACTTAAATGGTTTTTCCCACACTATTACTCAATTCATCAATTCAATCAAAGAATACGGAAATTTTAAACTTCAAATTTGTATAACTTATGCCAATATATTTCAGTCCCCATGGAATATATGATGACATTAAAACACCGGTTGAATGTGGGTACTTATAATAACTAATATACAATATTAGATCTATATTGTTTTTTTTTAACCTACTGTATGTAAATTCCTATAAAACTGCTGAAAGAATTCTGTCAACACCTAAAAATAGGAAAGATCAACCTTATTTTCGACATTTCTTCTAGGAATTTTAGACACCCTCCACGCAAATTCTTGGAACTCATACATAGTACTTGAATGTCAACATGCAAATCAATAATCTGGGGCCAATGTTCAACAACAACTCTGTATGATATTTCATGCATGAAAGACAGATGCGAGAAAATCACTATATGCGGCTAACACATGCTCCAAAAAAGCCACAATTCTGCATCGTACTGTAAATTCACTTACTTTTGCATTGGTTTTATTTCACAGAATGAAAAAGAGGGTTTTCACTGGGTTTCAAATTCACCGTACAAACAATTCTGTATACTATGGTGGTAATACATTGGAGACACACATCCATGGTGCCATGAATTCGCAGTGGAAAGGTTACTGTGAAAATAAAACCATGGCAAACAATTCAAGCTTTATGGTACACACTATTCTTATATAAAACATCTAAAATATGACAAGACAGGGCTCGAAATACTTTTTTTCAGGTATGTGCAAAATTTCACATTGGCAAAAATTTCAGGTTAGACATCCAGGTAATACGATACGCCAAAAAGCAGTTACTCAAGCAACTGGATATGATTTTGTAAATGGTCAGAGGGGCACTTGACCTCATAACCATTATATACATAAAGACCATTATTATTACTTAGTCATAAACATTCCAAGCAATTTTGTGGTGTTTTACCTGAAATTTCCTCATGATCTATTATAGTAATTACTAGTACATACAGAATTTTCCAACATCAAAACAATACTAAAATTCCAAGTTATACTCACTGTGTATTTCTGTTATTATACTACAATATATCAACATAAAAACTGCTCATAGCAATAAATCATATATTAACATTACAATCTAAACTGAAAAGCCCTTGAATCAAAGTATGCTAGAGATGATTTCACAAGAAAAAAAGAAGAAGTTTGTACTACTAAATTGCAGCTTTGAATTATCCATTCAAACTTTATGGACAGCACCAATTTTTTTCTACCAAAAATCAGTCCTTTTCCTGCTCTGTAGAACCAGAAAATTAAGGTACAATAACAATGTATATGACACCTGATAAACCAAAATCACTAGACATATAGGTGTGAACTCTGCTATTGTCAGGAGTATGTGAATTAACAGGTTTCATTTTAACACCTGCTAATAATATATTATACATTAATCTGCTACTAACGCAACACATGGCTTCTGTGTCAACAGGATAGATCTGATATTTCATTCTCATTAACAATCTAACCCTCAAGTAAAGCTACATGTTTTAATGTGCTACCTGGTAATGGTATAGATAATTTTGCTACTAATGCAACTAATGGATTTTGTGTCCACATCATACATAGTTGTTCTACGTTCCTTTCCCATTTTCAATGATTTAACCCTGTAAGAATCAAGTAAATGTGTATGTATTGGAAGCCAAAACGTGATCATTATTAGTCCAGGTTTTAGGGTTAAAGATAAAACAGAACTATCAAGTTCAAACCAATTCAAAATATGGATTTCTGATTTCAATCAATTACTAGTATTTTCCTGTATTTTCCTACTAGTACTACACGCAGCAAATTTGAGGCAAAAGTTTATAACACAAAAAAAAGAGGGAAAATACCCAGGGAATTCACATTTTTCAGATGCAATCCAGAAATTTCAATGCTTAAGTTCTCTGTTACCCTTCAAACTGTTTTCCTGACAGAAATGCCTTCGTGTGCTGCCAACCATCTGTTTCATAGAGCTCCCACCCTTTATATAACATAACCTTTGTGTAAATACAAGAATAGCTTCTAATTGACCCACAACAGCAGCTATGACCTGCCAGTTTTAATATGTATTCCATGCTTACACAAGCTTGTGAACCCCCTGAGAGGCCTGACATGATAGTAACAATCTTTGTGCTGTTATACAACATTTGTACATACTGACAATTACAGGAAAGAATGTACTGATACAAAATGATTATGTTCAGTAGATAGGATAATTTGATCATATCCTCCAATCACATTCATTTTCTACTGATTCTATCTAACTTCTAAGCTTTGATTATCAGCGTTATGTAGCATTATCACTATCTATAGAAATATACTATAAATCTTTAAACTTTCACGGTGATTTTATTTTTGCAATAACCTCTCTGCTGCAAATTTATGACACTGCAAATATGCGTTTCTGATGTATTACTACTACATGTACTGATATTGTAAATTTAGAACAGTGAAAACCTCATTTTCTCTCCTATTCTGACATGAAACCACTGTGAAAATAAATGAATATACAGTAGGTGACCAAAAAAATTGTATACTCTTTTCATGACGTTACAAGAAATAGAGACAGAGGCAATAAAATTTCCATTTCAAACAGAATTACTGTCTTTTAAGAATTAATTTTCTTTCCTTCCGCTTCTAGGAATGTCAAAAATAGCAAAAGACTTTGTTGATAAACAACAAATTTTGCCTTTAGTTGAGGTCATTTAAATTCAGTTAAAGATTAACATGTCTTGAAATATCGACAATAGTGTCCTTGAAAAACTGCGTAATTAATTGTTAACCTACGACGTTTATCCTTTTGCCTGAGGTCAATCCAACATTTGTTAAACTTAAAGTAACGACCCACATTTCTAATCAATCATTAACTCGGACCAACTGGTTACTGTACTGCCAAAGGAAAGTGTCTTTTACAGACAATTCTCTAGTGACTGTGGTGGCAATTAGAGCCATTGAGAGAAATTTTCCACGGCTCTTTTGTAGTCTATTGTCATGGTAATGAAACATACGGTTGTAAAAGAGCATTGCTAATTGTTTGTTCTGGTGATTAAATGCAAATGGGGGTGGGGGTGGCACGGTTGACCAAAGCAAGGATCACATCTAAAGCAAATTTTCTTCTAAAATCAAGAAATTTTAAGAAAAAGAGAGCTACAAATGAACAGAAACTAAGAAAAATCGAGCAGCATTTCTGCTGAAAACATTGCGAGGAGTGATGAAAAACATACCCTGATCCAAACCACAACATATGGAAGATGTCAGGGGCTTGAGTTAATGTATTTTACAGGTGGGTCTCAAAAAAGTGTCTAATTTCAAACCACGGGAGCAAATGAGTGACTAGAGAAGAGAAGGATGCTCTCAGGAATGATAATGACATCCTTAACGCGAGTGATAAGATAAAACTGGGGCAGCCGTCATCACCATGAGGGCCCAACCGTGTCTGCTGGCGGCTTGCACCAAGCCATGACTCATAAACACACACAAACTCCGCACCGAAAATCCACTAAAAAAACGTCGTGTGACACACTTGGCACACAGGATGAACTCTCAGGAAAGGTCGTGGGAGATCTGGGAGCAAAATATGGGAGGGAATGCCGCAGGGACGCGTCGGACACTTTTTATGGACAGTACTGCTCGGTGACCTCGCTAGTCCTACGACCCAACGTACTCAGTACACCAACACTTCCTTTCGCTAAGGCTAGACGACAACAACAACAATCAACATTCCCTCGTCACCAGTACACGAATTTAAATCGCAAATCTACGTGTTGATAGATCTAGGTGTTGGCTTCGGGAGGTAGAAAAGCGCTGAAGAGTGGAGTTTATGTGTTCAGGGAATGGTGACCCTTGGCACTTGGGTCTAGCTAGACGCGTTTGGGCGAGACACGTATGAGCATCAAAACACCCGCACCAAAACTAGACGGGGGCATTCCTCGTAAAAGGGTAGCCGCCTGGGGGTGTACTGTTGGCAAGGCGGCTGAGACTAGGTTGAGAGGACAAGAGAAATGGTTGGTTGGAGTTTTACCTTGAGGTGTTGTTGTCGAAGAGCTCCCACCACTGGTTATCGTGAGCCTTTTTGACGGCGACTCCAACGGGCAGGTCCCAAACACACTCCCCGGTAACCAGGTTAGCAAACATGATCTCGCGCGACTTGGGCTCGATGATCTCGACCCAGTCGGCCCTCTCGCCCGCCAGAGACATCCTGGGGCGAAATCCGGGGCGCACGAGTCGCGCCGACGTGAGAAAATTGTCGGAAAGTTGTGAAGATTTTTTTCGCGACTGGACTCCAAAAACTTTGGCTAACAGTTGGTCGCCATTTTGTTTGCCAACTTTACGGCGCCTGCGCACTGACCTGTTCTACATGTCCAGTGACCCCTCCCTTGGGACAGTTCAAAAATCCCCAGGGGGGGACAGGATCATAAATAAGTTTGAAAAATCAATAATAATCAAATCCGCCCAAATTTATTTCTTCCCACTTCATTATTAGCAAGCGAACACCTAGAATACGCTGCGACAGTATGGGATCCATATACAAAGAAAGACAAAGACAAATTGGAAAGGGTACAGAATCAAGCTGCAAGATTCTGTATGAACAACTATGTAAGAGGTGCTAGTGTCACGGAAATGAAAAGAAACCTACAGTGGACCTCACTTGAAGACAGAAGAAAAATGTCTAGACTATGCATGATGTACAAAATGACTAATAAACTGGTGGATGTCCCAACTACTAAGTACCTAATACCAGCCCAGAAGAGAACAAGAAATAGCCACGCATTCAAGTACCAGAGTTATCAACCAAGGATTGAGGTGTTCAAGAATTCATTCTTTCCTAGAACTATCGCAGAGTGGAACTCACTGTCACCAAGTACAGTAGGGGCACTGTCAATAGATAGCTTTAAACAATGTCTAGAGCTAGAAGTTCAAGGGTTAGGTGTAACAAGTCGATCGGTGTAATATAGCCAGCTGCCGCCGCGCCGCGTGCCTGCGAAGCTGGTGTGTTACGCCGAAAGGCGGTTATACCGGCTATACAGATACAGATACAGATACAGAGATGGTGATTGATAAAGTGAAGAAAATTGATGTATACCTGATAGCTGATTAGGTCTAGGGAATCAAATAGGTTAGAAAAAGTGATGTTATGGAGAAAATAGAAAATATTTGGGTTCTGACGCATTCAAATATCTAGTTAATGTTACAATATAGCATGGATCCGTTGCTCACTCACCGAAAGAGATAAAATGATATTTCATTATTCCTCTACTAAAAAGTAACATCACAATCGATGTGAACATTAAAAAATAGTTTCTATTATATAATTGAGTGCTAGTTGATGTCAAAGTTTTGTTTTTTTAACTACCTTGGCTTTTTACCGGGTTATCTATCATTTTGAGAAAAAGGGTTTGCCTTGACAAAGGTTTCTTGGCAACTTCATACGCGCAAAAAGGCTACACACCCCTTTGCTTGCCGTGGACCGTCCCCAAATTCCTAGAAGCCGGTGGGGCGTGGTCGCTCCGATGACTCAAAAGCGCCGCCTTTTTCTCAACACAACTTCTGTGCAGTTTGCCCGGCGGCGAACATGTGATCTACGGAACCGAGAGTCCCCATGTTCATACCTGTTCTGTCCCGGCGGCTTGCAGTTCTGCTTCGGTAGGATCTTCCTGCAGGAAGACGTCCGTAAAGACAGAAACATGCGGGCGGGCGACGTGCAACAAGTGGCCGAAGACAGTAAGTAACAGCTTCCGTCGTGTTTAATATTTGCGGGGATCTGTTGTTGAAATCTACCCGCGAAACTTCTCTACGCAAGTGTGTATTTAGCACCGTCTTCTTAAGTCTTTGCGTTGGCGTTCCTTCCAAGAACAAGAGCGCGATTTCAACCTAAATAGTGGCGACTCGATGTGATATTTTACACTTGCGTTACTTAGGAAAAATTTCTACTGTACTTCTACTGTACTTTCGCGGCCATCGCGTGCAGGTTTGTGATGTACCGTAGAACGCCTGAAAAGTTGGCGGATGCCAGGATCTCAGAGAGCGGAGAAAAAAGACGTGGGTGGCACGGTACTAAGTACAGTCATCAGTCAAGATCGGTTGTCACGATTGTCTGCGCTTTATTCCGTTTTTCTCACATAATAATCAATTATTCAAAAGTAATGATTTTGACTTTGCTATGATTATGATTTATTATTTAGAGATACTTTAGTGACTTTGGATTTGCTTCCCTGAAAAGAAAGTGTGCAAATAATTCATGAAATGAAAAAAAAAAAGTTTACACATTCATTAAGGTCATTTGTATACTTTGGACACCGTTTTAAAAAATGTCAGCCTTAATTGAATAGGTTTGTCAAATGTTACTAACCAATTTAAGTTACAATAGCCAGAATAACTTATCGGAAGGTGGTAGCACCCTAGCAGTTAACCTTTATACAACTCTGCATAAAATCACTAATGAGGGTATATTTGGGTTGTGTTTACCACGCTATCTCTGTTCCTACTGTACAGTTTATGTACAGGAGAGTGCATCCACACAGTAGCTTGCAAGATGGTTGTCAAGTTTGGACTGAACTTTGGTCCAATGTAGCAACAAACTGGCCCTGCCCATGAATGCAAAGGTCAAGTTATACTGTACTTATAGCAAGGAGGTCCAAAATACTAGTACCTGGGACCAAAACTAACTTTGCCCACAACAATAGAGGTCTTTCGTGATACCTTTTTACAATCTGGGATACCATACATTTTGGTAGTGCGAGAGTCAGTATCAGTTAGTGTATACAGTTGCATGGCAACATTGAAGCAGACTAAAACTAAACAAGACTAAATCTCAGCTACGTGATTGTACCTTTATGGTGTTTGCTCTGTCAAATTCTCATTTAGAGCCTGCAATATAACTACTGAACAGTCCATAGAACATTCTTTATTAAAGTGTCTGAAAGGGAGGTCAGATATGCAAGGTTTAGGGGCAGAAAGGAGTAAAGAAAAAGAGAATTACTAAAGAAATTGAGTTTAAAAGTTTTCAAAACAATATGAGTAATGAAGGAAAAGAACGGAAAAAAATACCAATCTGTTTCATTTCATTTTTCATTTCTTCTTTTGGCCCTAACAGTTCTGCAAAATCTGTGTTTTCTGAAAAAAAAAACACTTTGCATACTGTCATTAGCTAGATCAAAGGCTGGTATCATCATCATCATCTCTAATGTTGATGATTATGTGGACAAACCTGCATTTTTCCCAGTACCAATTTTGCATGCTGCTACAGACTAACCAGTAGTTTTCCTTTTGTTTTAGGCATCTGGTCTATATCTCACAGTTCTAACAATGATAAGAGAAGATGATAGCTACACATACATGTGTGTTCCAAGGAATCTCAATATTCAAATACTAATTTCATCTTTATTACAGATTGAAAAAAAACTATTCTTCTGTAAAATTTCAGAAAGTTACATTTTTTTTACTCTGGAGGGGTATATCAGCATTTGCTTGCAAATGTTACTCATTTTAGAGGTTTCTACTTTCTCCTATGTTGGTTAAACTGGTTAATTGTTACTGTCCAGTCAGCCCTAAGATGACGTTGGTGTTTACAAGTCTCCTCTTTCAAAAAGTAACGGCTATTTTTAAACCTACAGTTCTTGAGACATTCCAAGCATTAGCCCACCCTCTCCTAGCTGTTGTTTAGTCCTTGTTGTATTTTCTCACCTGCAAAGGTGACCTGACTGAGTGCCTTATTTGTTTATTTACTTCCTCATTACCATGGCAACATATTGTTGATCGTATTGTTTTGTTTAATCAGTTACAAGTCTGAGTGAAGGATGTTTCTTCAACTTTTGCTTTTTTATTGAAGATATTTTGCAGGAAAATTGCATGGATGCTTAATATTTTTGTGATACTTTTTGTGATACTGGGGTTTGGTATTAATTTTTTTAATATCTCATAGTGCCTGAAACTTAAGTCTTTTGTGCCATTGTCAGAAAAGTTGGAACTAGTTTTCACTGATAACAGAACTAGCATGTTACATTTTGTATCTGTAAAACGGACATTACAGTAGTCCAGAACCTGTTATAAAGGTAATGGTAATGATAACTATTGAACAAACAGACCATTATTGTAGCTTGATGTATAAAAGGGATTATGAAAGGCCATTGAAAATTATCATAGTTTTATAATAACAGTACATTAAGCTAAATTACAAGACTGCCTAACCATGCAGTCATTGTTACAGTAAGGTGTAGCTCCAAAACTCAGTACAACTTGATACAATTGTACTTCATGTATCATATTTCTGAATATGGTTTTAAAAGTTATGTAACTCAGTGTCATAAAATGATGCCACCAGAGATGAGAATATACCACTAGCTTTTGACTTTACTGATATAGTGGCTCTTGTGGCTTTATATAACATGTTAGAGTGCTTAGAGTAAAGGGAAAAGGGCTTTATATAGCATAGTAACTAGGCTTAAAGTTGTCAAAATTATGGTTAGTTTATAATGTAACTTTGAAATGCCAACTTGTGCTTTTAACATAATGCAAAACAATCTTTAGAGCTTTACTTCTTGTGACTTCTGACATTTGTAATATATATGGTAAGGCCACACCAATTTAATTTGTTAGTTCTCGGATTCGCCTCTTCGTTTTTTTCTGATTTGCAAAAAAAAAAAAATTTGATTCTGGTCCTGAATCAACTGAAAAATGCTCATGTTTTGCCCCCAACAGTTGAGGAAAGTCCTTTTCTTCCTAGTTGTTGCAGTTTTCCCATCTATCATTGCAGTGGTATGATTAAAAGTTCAAAATTCAATGTTTAAATTTTAACCCAGCCTTTTGTGTTGACTTCATGGCTCATTCCATAGCATTTAAGCCTATAATAGGATGCCTAGACCTGTTTTTATTTTTATTTTTTTCGCCCTGTCGCTTCATATTTTTTCTGAAAAAATCCGAGAACCAACAAATTAAATTGGTGTGGCCTAAAGTGAAAACGTAAAGGCATGGATGGGAGAAGGAATACTGTGTCACTTTCTCAGTGTTATCATTCCATTCTAACAGCAGGAAAGGGTGGTTTGCCACATGTCTTCAATGCTAAGCGTAGATTGACCTTGCTCTTGAACTAAGTAAAAGGTTGAGAGTTTGAGTCCCGACTGTTGTTGCTCACCCATGTTATTTAACGTAACCAGAAAAGATTGCAGTTCTCTAAACATTACGTTGCAGGGCGTTGTCCACTCTTCATTGTTATTCTCCAAAAGCGTAAAAGAATTTTGCCGGTACATTGTACCTGTATATACTGTACATGGTACCCGTCTTTTGTTACATTATGTGTGGAACTAAGCTGTGTAATTGGACTGAAATTAGATCAAGCTTTTTTTCAGCCCCCCTAGCCTGGGTGCCATCCGATTTGTAACGCCTACCCCGAAAAAATTTAATCTAAAATTTTTTCGGGGTAGCCGTTACAAATCGGATGGCACCCAGGCTACAGCCCCCCCCCCCTCCTATGTCTCAAAATGTTTTTAAAGCGCCAGTCTTTTCCTGTAGAAAATCTGATCTAACAACCCCCTCCAAACTGCATATGAAATGAAATAGCCCATTCTAAGAAAGGTCGGGACATAATACCACAGCAGGGCTCGAAATTCATTTTTAGGAATAGGTGCACTGGTCCACCAAACCTAAAAAATTGCGTGCACAAAAAATATTCTAGGTGCACCATATAAGATAAAATAAGTAGAATGTCTATAAAACTATGATTATGTTTCATGTCAAGGAAAGTACTATAACTATTATTGTATTATTTTTTCTGACACTTAGATGCTGTAACTACTATATATTTAATATCTTTACATATGTTCAACCTATGAAAATATTTGGGTGCACTGGTGCACCCACAGAAAAAGATTGGGTGCACTGCTCCAAATTTGGGTGCACTAAGGTGCACATGCAACCAGTATTTTGAGCCCTGCACAGTATATGTCTGGCTTGAATACAATAATAACCACCTGCTCATATAGGTCAACAGGTACTTATGGCTGATATTTGAAGGTTTTATACGTCGTCATATCTTAGCGCCAGGGTAATAAAAATCCCAGCGGATGACCTTTTCGTGCAGAGAGGCTTGTTGAGAGGTAAGCTTATGATACCCTTCGCAGAAAGAGCTCTTGCTCAAGCACCTGCATGACCTTTGTATGAAGCAGCACATTGGCAGAATGTACTGCGTCTGCGCAAAATCCCCATTTTCATGGTTTTCGTTTGATTTTTGGTCAACGTTGCATCAGAATTTTGCCTGGTGCAGACAATATCTTTTCAGACATAACATTTGGAAACTACAGACAGAGATTTAACCTTATATGGGCGAATACAACCTTATATGAGACATCCTTCCAAAGTGCTATGCACAATACATTACGGCACGTTTTGTGCAGGTGCAGTACATTCTGCCGATGTAAAATGATTGTTTAAATGGTACTTTTCTTTAGATTGAAAAGAAACATGATTAGTTTTTGCTGACATTCTACTTACTTTATCTCATATGGTGTACCAAAAAAAAATGTGAGCACCCAATTTTTTTAGGTTGGGTGCACCAGTTCACGTATTCCCAAAAATGAATTTCGAGCCCTGCTACTTAAAGTTTACCAGTTGTACTTTTCCTGCCAGCCCTCTGTCACAGTTCAAGAAATTATTAAACACCACAAAAAGCAAAGAAATAGATTGTCACTCAACTTTTGTAAAAACTAAAAGAGCTAAATAATGAACCTTGCCTTATGCTTCTCCCATGATTCCATTTAATCTGAGAGACTAAGTACCAACACACACACAGGATTACAGGTCCACAAATAGCAGGAGATTTTGGGATTTGTTCAGACCAAAACGAGGTCAACCACTTTATGTGTTTGTCTGCATAGTGGGGAATGAGTTAGTAGAATACAGCTCAATTTTGTTATTGGAAAGATTTTAAGCTTCACTGTTGTCCCCAGCTACTTTTGTCTGTTATATGTAAGTGTCTTTTGCTGTTGTTACCAATTTAGTAAGGTGATTTCTTACAGTAGATTATTCAAATCGGAACTGCTCAGCCTGATTACCTATTATGGTATTCAGTCCATTTTTCAGTTTTTGTAAAGTTTTATTTTTCTTCTATCTCAGTGAAATTTTCTACTTGAAATTTTCTATCTCGTCTTTCAAGTCCATCCTACATTTTGTGTACCTACCTGTTCGATTCCCGGTTGTGACATGCTCGCCCCTTTCGGTTTTTACAAAGGATACATTTCCAGACCCTAGAACTAATAAAGACATCATGATATCCATGAAGAATCCAGTTTAGTCAGTCTGATGTAGGAGGAATTTCAAGGAAGTGTTTTTTTAACCTTCTTGGAATTTTGTTGTGTTGGAGGTATAGGGCTTTCTTTTTGAAACTTATAATGGTAATGTATTAACAAACAGTGGTAATCAGAATTTTGATTGCAAGTATTTTACAAAACAAGCAGCTATACGTCTAGACTGTACAAACAATGTGTTTGACTAGTGGACAGGTGTAATAATTGTGTGTACCTTTGCACTGTTTTCATTAGGCCACACCAATTTAATTTCTTGGTTAACGGATTTTTGTAGAAAAATAATGGAGCGGGCGGGCGAAAAATAAAAAATAAAAGCAGGCCTAGGCATCCTATCATGGCCCAAAATGGTACGATAGGAGCCATGAAGTCAACACACCAGGCTCGTTCAAAATTTAAACAATGCATTTTGAACTTTTAATGATACCATTGCATTGAAAGATGGAATGATTGTAACAACTAGGAGGAAAAGGACTGTTTTCAACTGTTCAGGGCAAAATATGAGCATTTTGCAGTTGATTCTGAATTTTTATTTTTATTTGCAAATCAGAAAAAAATGAAGCGGGCGAATCCATTAACCAAGAGATTGAATTGGTGTGGCCATAGAATAAAATGAAAGTTCTTTTTGAAGACAGAATGACTTGAAACTTTTCAATGGAATATTGTAGATTGTTTTCCATAATCTCTGTTTTTTGCAAGGCCCATTGGATAAGAGAAGAGTCTTTTCTATTTTTATCTGTTAAACATTTTATCTACTGCATTAAGAACCCAACACACTTATCGTTAAGAGGTGACCAACTGTGCTTGGCTGAAAGTCATGAGCCATAGTGAAGCTGCATCGCACTATTGGCTACAGAAAAAGGACGATGCTTCCCCTCATTACCTTTTAACACAAGGGCCTGCATGCCCTTTTTGTAAGGTGTAATCAGGCCTTTTTTTGTCCTCATAATCAAAATGAACATAATTCGTAATCCGTACATTAGCCATAATGCAAAATTGTTTGTAATCAGCTGCTCTGAGAAGTTAACATAATTCGTAATTGTCAGCGAAAAAGAAGGTAATCAGCACCCCCCATGCAGGCCCTCTAACATGGTATAAGGCAGGGGTCTGACCAGGTGAGCCCAGGTGTAACCTACGTGTACCTGTCAGCTCAGGTGTGACACAAGGTGTGGCCACAGTGGGTCTGACATGCACTCTGTTGCCTAGCAACTGTGAAGGCATGCAGAGGAGGACATCTATATCTGTCTGAGCCAACAGGTATATAAACGACCCCCTGGCATAACACACGAGCTTCCCATGCATGCATAGCCAGGGGTTAGTTCTATTACATTGCAAAGCTCGAAATACCTTCAACTTACAGAAAAAGTTTGGATGTTGCAGAAGAAATATCTATAAATTGCAATTTGGCAAGCTGAAATAATTTGGGCTAGGTATTATTGAATTTTGTTGCAGAAAGTCATTATTCAAAGTAGTACATGTGTACATACGAAGATGCTGCCATTTGATGGCACTGAATTATTCTAGCTACTACTAAATTCTACTCTGCAAAATTCTAGCAAAATGGATTATAATTGCAAGTGAGCTCTTCCTTTTAAATGGGGTACCGCAAAGGAAAAACATGGGAAAGAGGTTTCCTTCAGTGTAAACATCCTAGGCATACAGGAGTCATGTTTTGAGGAATTTTTATTGCTGTTGACCTTGTGCCTCTCCCAAAGGATGTTTAGACTGAGTAACATTTTGTATACAACACTGTCACCACTCCTGAAGGAAGTGGACATAGGGGAGAACCATTATATTCTATATAGGGGATAAGCAGAAACTTGGTGTCCCATTTCTTGCAATTTGAACCTTGTTTTACCAATTATTCTTGAGACAGAAAAGAGATTGCCAAAAAATAAAGAAAAAGGTTTCTTGTTATATAGTTTCACTTAAAGCAAAACAAGATGGAAACAACACCTGGATACCAGACCTTAATAGAGCAGTCTTCTCCCCATGGCATATAACCAGCCCCTGACATAAGGGCTACGTTAACTAGACTTAAGCCACCTAGCAACTTTTGTGTGGGTAGCAGCATTGTCGGGTGGGCTTATGTGGGGAGTACATATGCATGTCATACTGGTAGTGGCCAAGTAAAAATGTCACTTGTAAAGTACAGGCAATAAACTGGGTACTGTAAGTCCATTTTTGATTACGAAATCTTTAAGTTCACGGTTTTCACGAAGACGTTCTTCTCGTGAACTCACCTCCTCGCGAACCCATTCCGTACGTACCACCCCCCTCCCCCAAACATCGTGCGTCTCAACTCTATACTAACAACTTCTACATTACGTAGTACTAGTAAATGACAAGACTCAACTAACAACAGCAGACTTCTTTTCAGAATCAAATAAACTTTATTCAATGAGCATATGGTTCACGGAGTCATTATTTTGTTACTAGTAATACAAGTGTTTCTTGCGAAGAACGGTTTACAAGTTTACAAAGCCGACTAGACAACATCAGTTTTAACAAGAACGCTAGTTCGGCGATAACGTAGCGGTGAACAGCTGTAAACATGTGCAACATCGTACATACGGAATTTTACAACATACATCGGTAAAAAGTTGTTGTCTTGTACAAGCCACGTAAAGCAGAATTATTTACGGTACGGAAAATCGGAAAAAATAGAACCAAGCGGGATAGCGTGGGTCTTTGTCTATACCTCGAGAGATCAAACTACACGAGTTCAACGTTACTCACCAAAGCTACACGCAAAAAAATCATTTCACAAGATTTCCATACATCCCAAGAAAATTTACGCTACATATACAACATTAACAGGTATTTACAGGGAAGAATTGCACGAAAATCTACCGCCGAGTAACTGCCGAGCCGATCGACAAATCACAAGAAATCCAACATGGCGGCCTTTGTTTACATAGCGCGTTGTCTAATGGTCTAAGTTTGCTTTATTTTTTTATTTTTTTTTCTACTTGTTGAATCAACATGGTTTTAAACGTTCCCAAACAGTAAATTTATAGAACAGTGCGCTAAAATTTCACAACTAAAGATGATTTATGCGAGGACTACTGTGCAGAAGTTGGCAACATTTGCGAGTCGAAAGTTAAAAAATGGCGGCGGCTTTTGTTTTTACTCACGCGCCCGTCGGCTCAAAGCGGCTCAGATCCCTGTGCGGTCCCATCCCCTGGCGATGTCCATGTTGTTGGCGATACTGTCCAGTGCACCCAGGACCCAGTTCGCATGGATGGGCTTCAGTTTGGACAGTGTCATGTCCACGGAACCATGTTCTAACCGCGCGTACCTCGCACGTACCTCACGCGGAAAAAAATTATTGACTGTCGGTAAATTTGCAGACATGTAGCGCCTTGTTAAAAATTACCGACTCGCGAAGTCATAGACCTCGTGAACTCCCAAATTGCTCCATCTCGTGAAATAAAGCATTCGTGAACATAACTGGACTTACAGTATATGGAACCCAGTCAATGTTTCTTTTCAAGTTTAAACTGAGAATGGATGTAAGTATTTGATTTCATGCTTTTGACTATTATTTTTAATGAAACACACAACAAAGTTAGCTACTCGGGGGAGCTTTCGAGACGCACTTTGCCTCTTCTTCAACCCAGTAAAGTTGCGCCACTGACGCCACTAAGGCCTAGGAAAAAAATGTTGTGTTTCCTGTTTCCCGACTGACCCTAGGAAAACCTGCCGACCCTAGACTTTTTGGGGGCAGTGGACCCCTGCATGGGACATTTTTCAAGCTGATCAACCTTTTCTTTTCTTCAACTCGTCTTGAGTTTTCTTGTCATGATTTCATGCATTTGCGTAAAGATCAGGCCTCTAAAAGACAGTTTGTGAATGAGGTTTTTATTGTACCTTCTGATATCAGCTGCTGATATGGTCCTGTTTTTGCAGGGCATGAACCTGGTGTGGGAGTCCTACAAGCTGGACCCGTACGTCCAGCGCCTGGCTGAAGCCGTGTTCCAGTTCCAAGAAAAGGTAAGGCACATCAGCAGTGCAGGTGTGTTTGTATGGATGTGATCTATGCTGGACTTTTCACTGAGAGTCAACATTTTGTGTCTCCTGTGCTGTGAGTGAACCAAGCAGGACATAGTATCTTCCATTGCCTGCCTGTCTCTCCCGAGGCAGTCTATGAAAGTTGTAGCTGGTCTGCCAGGCTTCCTCCTCCCATGCTTGAGGGTCCAGAGTACCAGCTCGACCATAATCTCCTCCCTACTCCTATGGCAGTAACCTGCTAGCTTCAACTTTCTTGTTCTTATTTAGTCCAGAAATGAGGTAACAGGTACCAACTGGACATTGCATTCAGACGCTGCATGCACACACACACACACACATTCCACCATGAGTTCTAGTGTGTAACTTATGATGTTTGAATGTCTGCCAGGTGGACGACCTGCTGCTGATTGAGGAGAAGATTGACACCGAGGTCAGGTCGCTCGAGACCTGCAACTACAAGGAGGAGACCTTCAAGGAGGTCCTGGACCACGTGCAGAAATCTGTGGACGACCTCAATCTGCACGCTTACTCCAACCTGCCACAGTGGGTCGCCAAGCTGGACCACGAGGTACTGCTACAGTTAGTTACAGTTAGTACTGTTACAGTTACAGTTACTGTTACAGTAGCATACAGTTACAGTTACAGTTAGTACTGTTACAGTTACAGTTACTGTTACAGTAGCATACAGTTACAGGTACAGTTAGTACTGTTACAGTTACAGTTACTGTTACAGTAGCATACAGTTACAGTTAGTACTGTTGCAGTTAGTACAGTTACAGTTACAGTCACAGTCACAGTTACAGTTACAGTAGCATACAGTTACAGTTACAGTTAGTACTGTTACTGTAACTCCTGATGTTTTCACACACAGTACTTTTGTCTTCACTGTTGTCATGTCCCCTACTCCAACCTGCCCCAGTGGGTCGCCAAGCTCGATTACGAGGTACCTTAAATCCTGATGTTTTCACAGTACCGTGAGGTACTGTTACAGTAACTCCTGACATTTTACAGTACTACTGTCTTCACTGTTTTCACAGTCGCCTACTCAACCTGTGAGTCGAGTGGGATCACGAGGTGGGCCACTGGCAGAGATCCCTGCACTTAGATGTCACGGGATGTCTTGTTGAAAGCGAAGGCGGTTATGGTTAGGATGAGGGATATTTTATGAGATAGGACTGCAGGTTTATGGGATGTTTTAATGTGTTTTTTAGGTTGAGAAGAAGCTAGCCACCCGTCTGCAGGATGGACTGAAATCGTGGATGGTTAGGGTTAGGTTGTGGATGTGATGTGAAACATGTTTTTCTGTGTTTGTAGGTTGAGAAGAAGCTGGCCACTAGG
>NW_017802658.1:267316-328650 GCF_001625305.1 Branchiostoma belcheri | reverse complement strand
TTGTCTTGTACAAGCCACGTAAAGCAGAATTATTACGGTACGGAAAATCGGAAAAAATAGAACCAAGCGGGATAGCGTGGGTCTTTGTCTATACCTCGAGAGATCAAACTACACGAGTTCAACGTTACTCACCAAAGCTACACGCAAAAAAATCATTTCACAAGATTTCCATACATCCCAAGAAAATTTACGCTACATATACAACATTAACAGGTATTTACAGGGAAGAATTGCACGAAAATCTACCGCCGAGTAACCGCCGAGCCGATCGACAAATCACAAGAAATCCAACATGGCGGCCTTTGTTTACATAGCGCGTTGTCTAATGGTCTAAGTTTGCTTGATTTTTTTTTTACAATTTGTTGAATCAACATGGTTTTAAACGTTCCCAAACAGCAAATTTATGGAACAGTGCGCTAAAATTTCACAACTAAAGATGATTTACGCGAGGACTACTGTGCAGAAGTTGGCAACATTTGCGAGTCGAAAGTTCAAACATGGCGGCGGCTTTTGTTTTACTTACGCGCCCGTCGGCTCACAGCGGCTCAGATCTCTGTGCGGTCCCATCCCCTGGCGATGCCCACGTTGTTGGCGATACTGTCCAGTGCACCCAGGACCCAGTTCGCATGGATGGGCTTCAGTTTGGACAGTGTCATGTCCACGGAACGGAACCATGTTCTAACCGCGCGTACCTCGCACGTACCTCACGCGGAAAAAAATTATTGACTGTCGGTAAATTTGCAGACATGTAACGCCTTGTTAAAAATTACCGACTCGCGAAGTCATAGACCTCGTGAACTCCCAAATTGCTCCATCTCGTGAAATAAAGCATTCGTGAACATAACTGGACTTACAGTATTACTAATTAAAGAATTTTAAAATAAAGCACCATTATATGTCAGCTCTCAGAAACATTTTTAAAAATCTTTTACACCAAGTTTCCACATTTTACATATTTATACATGTAATATATCTGATATCAAGTGTTTAAGGTCTAGGCTGGGCTTCAAACCTCGACCTTGGTATCCAGTAGCAGCTTTACTAACCACTGGACTGTGTCATCCTGCTGTTGGTTTAGCCATGCTCTGATGCCAACCCTCAATGTTCTCCCTAAAATGTCAACTCACAAGGTGGACAGAAGCAGCTACCCACCAGTAACAATAGGAAATGGGCCAGTATACATGGGGCAAAAAAATAATTTGTCTTACGAAAAAAAATGCCAGGCATCCTGGATGTGCCACACGAAAATAGCCATTAAAAATCTGTCCTACGTGTACAACACGTGCCGCGTTGATCGTTATAGGACAACTAATTTTTCCCCATGGTGTTAAGAAAGGGTTGTGTTGTCTTATCTGTGGTTGAGAGCTGGTTAATCATGTGTGACTGTTGTGGGCACCTGTCCAGTTACTTCCTTATTATTGACTTGCTTATGTGGAATGCAGGCTTGTCTGTCAAGGTCTAGCCAGAAGTATGTCAACTTGTTGGTTTATGCACAAGAGGCTTGAAGCCCTATGACAGTTCCAAGGATCTTAGCATTCATACAAATTTAATGAACTTGAAACACACAAAGCACTCTGCAAAAGCATACAGATGTAAGAAAAACGGATGAAATACTATGGAAAAAAATACAAAATCTTACGAATAATGGATATTTGCAACATTCTTATATATGCTTTGTCTCCCCTGAATATGGGCCCAGTACTGTCATTTGAGTGCTTTGTTTTTAAATTTTGTTTGTGAAAGACATACTTTATTATACAGTTTATGAAAATGAATTTAGCTGAATCCAAAATATGCAGCCTCCTTAATAGTAATTTCACTCTAATATCAAATAGTTTTAAAACGCATAATTAACAAGAAAAAAGAAGCACACTGGTAAGACCGATTCCACTTCTAAAGCTTCAACTTGTGCACAATTTAGCCTAACATCATAGAAACTTTGTCATTTGCCCAGCAGCAAGCCATCAGAATGGATACTGTCAAAGTTGGGCCTACCTACATTTGTACTAAGTCTTTTCAATTCGATAATGGGAGCATGACGTCAGTAGACTGAATCTTTGCTGAAAGCCTTTTGAAAAATTGTCACTTGAAATGTTTCCTAAAATAGACATATTCCTGTCACCACACTACCTTGAAAGTAGCCTTCTGGGGGAAAATGCTTTTATAGAGGCAAGTAGGTTATCTCCTTTATACAATGATAGAAGGTCATCACAAATCTGGTGAATTTTGTAAAGTGGTCTTCAAAGGGTACAGTAGTCACTAGCTTCAGGCGACTTCAAATTTGGTCTGTATAAACTGCATTTAGTGGATGACGTCTTTGAAACATGAACTGGTTTTGCTCTATGTCCTGAAGATTGAAACATATTTTTATAACCTCCATTAACCTTTGTCTGGCAGGTTATTTTTGCACTATACATGTACTATGAATGTTCCAATCAACCTTCTATCAAGAGCTATATTTAGTGTTGCAGTGATTACTGCTATGAATATAATCTACAGCACCTGCGTTCTAAGAAAACGAACAATCAGGTACATGAATAATAGATTAATGTGAACCCAGTTACATGTACATCCCCTGGATACATAGTCAGGTATTTCCATCCAGGTAAGTCTTAAATAGCCCTAAATAAACAATCTGCAGTCCATATAATCTTTATCCTGAGATCTAAACATGTTTTAAAAACTTGGGTCTACAATTAACTGGCACTTGTTGGTAGGGAAGCATTGGCTGGAACAGACTCAAAATCAAATTCCACAAAATTCAAGTCTTAGGTTATATTTGTCCATGTCCTTTTTGTTGGTGGAAATTCAGAAAGAAAACAAACATTAAAGACCATACAGTATTTGACCCTTAAGGGTATACCAAACAATACATAAACCGCTTTACTTGGCTTTGGCCATGCCACTTCACATCCTTGGGTCTCATCGGACATATCATATAAAGAAATCTACCAAATATACAAGTTGTCTTGATTTTTCTTTCAGAATGTTTGCTTTTGGGAAAAATTAACTCATGTTAGAGAATTTTTTTCTCAAGAAATCTGTAGAATTTTGACAAGGATGAAATTTTAACATCTTATACACAGAGCAAGAAGGACAATATATCTGTATAATGTTCTAGCATAGAGGTACAGTTTTCCCGCCAAAAATCATACAAACTAAAGGTGACCTTTTGGCAGCTGACATGCATCAGCTGCAGGTAAAGCAGACTTTTCCCTTGGATGCTCCATTAACGAGATCGGTGATTCACCTGTCTGTTTTTGTGTACTGTTTCCTTGGAAAAACACAAGCAGGAAAGTAAGGCAAATGCAATAAGTCTTTGTAAAGGTTCACATGTTTCTTGATCATATTATGAGTACCAGGTAACATTGGGTTTTAAAGCTTATAGTTCAGGCCATCCCAATCTAAATCTTTTGGTTCTTCAATTGAAAAGATAATGCTAAATTATTACAGTGTTACAAAAGCAAAGTCTATAGGGAGAACATGCTCATTATGCCTTGGAACACAGTTTCAGAGGAGTCAGATACAAGGTTTTTCATTTTCAGCCCTCTGTTTTAATTATAGTCTCCAAGATGATGCCAAATTTTCCTCAGAAAGACCAAGAACCAAAGAAATCAATTTGGCATGTCCTGAAGGTGAGCCCTTTTACAAGGTCAGATTATGAGTAAAAGCGGAGCAGCTGGCTAATAGAGTTAAAGTCTTCTTGAAGTGCTATAAAAGCAACTTGAACTTTCCTAAGTGACAAAGGGTTTAAAAATAATATGGCAATTGTCTGTCAGTCTGCTTAGCACCTGGGCATATAGCACTCTGACATTTGGTACTGGTATCTCCTTTCTTCTTGTTTTCCCATAAAAGAATCTGAACTTTGCAGTGTGTGGAGAGGGCTAAAAAAAGATCAGTTAACTGTCAGCTCTTCTGATGGTAAATTTAAAGGTCTTTCTTGGAAATGACTTTATGACTTAGTAGGGAAATGACCGAGAGCGTAGTAAGGCCAAAACAATTTAATCAATTAGTTCTTGGATTCGCCCACTTCATTTTTTCTGATTTGAAAAAAAAAACTCCAACTCCAAAATGCTCAAATTTTGGTTTGAAGAAAGTCCTTGTCTTGCTAGCTATTACAGTTCTTCCATCTATCAATGCAATGGTTTGATGAAAAGTTCAACCAGCCTGGCATGTTGACTTCATGGCTCCTATTGTAGCATTCGGGGCTTATTTTACAATCATAGGATGCCTAGGCTTGTTTTTTTCCCTGTCACTTCTTTTTTTTCTGAAAAAAACTCGAGAACCAACAAATTAATTTTTTGTGGCCTAAAGCTTAAAGGACTGGCATTTAGGTACTTCAGTAAGGAGTTGTTCTGGGAATTCTAATGACTATGCAGGAAGAAAAGGATTTATCCTTAGCATCATGTATCAGTCATCTTGTTGCTAACAACAGATAGAAAATACTGCCTTCAAATCTACACAGACAAGTGGCGTGTCTAATGTGTGAAAGATTAGAGCTGGTTCAAATCACACCAGGAGGTGGCATGCCTGTACCCTTTAAATTTGACAAGGGACTTTCCCAATATTCCCAAGAGTAATTTCTATCCCCTGTACTGCTACTGTTTGACAAATTACCATTTCACGGTAAATCAGCACATTCAGGGGTGCCAGAGGATACAGTGCAATTTTACGGAATAAGGCCACACCAATTTAATTTGTTGGTTCTCGGATTTTTTCAGAAAAAATATGAAGCGACAGGGCGAAAAAAAATACAAATAAAAACAGGTCTTGGCATCCTATTATAGGCTTAAATGCTACGAAATGAGCCATGAAGTCAACACAAAAGGCTGGGTTGAAATTTAAACATTGAATTTTGAACTTTTAATCAAACCACTGCAATGATAGATGGGAAAACTGTAACAACTAGGAAGAAAAGGACTTTCCTCAACTGTTGGGGGGCAAAATATGAGCATTTTTCAGTTGATGCAGAACCAGAATCATATTTTTTTTTTTTTGCAAATCAGAAAAAAACGAAGAGGCGAATCCGAGAACCAACAAATTAAATTGGTGTGGCCTAAAGTGCAATTTTACGGGATACAGTGCAATTTTACTAGTGATTTTAACCATCTGACTTGGACCCAGCTTTCCCTGCTTTCCCTTTAGTTTCAAGATTGCGGACGTCACTAGTAAAATTGCACTGTATTCCGTAAAATTGCACTGTATACTAATACGATTGCACTGTACATGTATTCCGTAAAATTGCACTGTTTACTAGTAAAATTGCACTGTTTACTAGTAAAATTGCTCTGTATTCCGTAAAATTGCACTGTATACTCTGGCACCCCTGTCATTGCAGGCTGCTAAAACAGAAAGCTCTTGGATATTCTCTCACTTGCTAGGGTAAAAACTGTTTACTTTACCAACAGATGGCAGGTTAAAGCCAGTTTGTACTAATATAATAGCCCATTACTGCAAAATGTACCGTTTATTTTACTAATGGAAAGGGAATATGCTGGAGGTTAAATTGTTATTTTTGGCATTTGTGTGTGCTTAGCATATAGGTTAAGGTTAACCATTGACAAGGTCGCTAAAGGCCAGAGTTATGTAGTGGCTTATTGTTGAGGCCACTTCAGAGATATTCTTGTTTCTGAAATTTTTCTTGAACTTGACCTTGTGAAAACAGCACTATTGACAACAGTACAAACTTTTATATTTCAACATACATACATTGTTTGTTAGAATAATGTACTTTTCTAAAAGCTGAGGTAAAGAAACTTTGGAGTGGCAGAAAGTGATTTATTAATGTAATACTCCAGACTGTTGTTGCTGATGACAATCTGTAGAGTGAAATACATAAACAGAATAAAACAAATAAATACCATGAACACCTGATGAGATATACATGTACTACATGTACTAGTTTTGATGCTTACATGTAAGAGCCATTTGCTTTGAATGCCTCGATCTATAGCTGTATTTTCCTTTAGCCTTGGATAATGATTTGACTGCAGGTTCAGACACTTTAGACAAATTGGACCCTCTATGGCCAGCTGGCTCCCCTTGGCCAGCTACATTCTTTTTAAAATTTTAGGCTGATTTCTACTACATATTCAGGCTGCAAAAGAGTCTGGTGGAGACTACATTAGAGAAACCTGCAGCTACAAAAACCCTGGATGGAATCTGATAGAATAGGTAGAAAAGTATGGCTTTTCATAGTTTAGATAGATAGCCTGAACAGCAAAAATAGCTTTTAATAGATTATTGAGCTTTTGCTCATGATGTATGACTTGTTTACTGCAAACCTTGCTTATACATGGGAACAAAGGCAACCAACAATACTATCAACTCCATAATCACTGTAACACATAACAGTGTTTATTGAGTAAGTGTGAAGTGTGTACTACAGTGTAGGGTTTCCTCCCCCAGGGAGTTTCTTCTTCTATCTGTTAATCCCTCCAATAAAAAGGCTTAGCCAAATGATGTTTTAATGGTTCACAGGGAGGGGCACAGACACTAGAGATTTGTCCCTGTTAGGCCATACCAATTTAGTATGTTGTTTCTTGAATTTTCCCAGAAAAAATATGAAGTGACAGGGTGAAATAGGTAAAAAAAAACAGGCCAGGGCACCCCATGAAGGCCAGAAATGTTATGATATGATATTATGAGCCATGAAGTCAACATACCAGGCTGGTTTATAATTAAAACTGTAGATTTTGAACTTCAACCGTTGGGGCCAAAATATGTTTTTCCTTGAGCATTTTGCCGTTGATTCAGAACCTAATTTTTTTTTTTTTTTGCAAATCAGAAAAAATTGGACAGGGCAAATCCGAGAAACAACAAATTAAATTGGTGTGGCCTTAGTGCTGTAAATAAAACCTTAACACTCTGCCCTTTAATACTACTGGTACTGTATTTCATGGAACACAATCATGCAACAAGAACATTACGTGGATCTAAAAACTTTAACTCTAATTGTTTCACATTTTATTTGGAAGAAATAACAGTATTCAAGGCTTTACATTTTCTTGTCAGGTCAGTTTTCTCAAATATCAACACAACCAGACAACAGAAGTTATCCTGTGATTGGGAACTGGCATGGCATTCATTCCTTAATTCATTGTAAATACCATTGCCATTTAGGGAATCTGAAAAGTTAAGTTGGATTGTTTGGCCACTTTTGACTTTCATCAAAAAAAGAAATGGACTGGACATCATGTGGTCTGCAACTTGAGTTTGTTCTGCGATTTCTATGACAACCATGACAAAAGTGTATAGAATGTGACTGGGAGTGACTGTCATGTGTTTTCCCAAAGTTTAAGACATGTGACAAACACAAAGTGTCTTCCCCAGAAAAACTGGAGTTCATGACTTCTGAATAGTCTTTGTTTTCTTTACTAGATTATATGTGCATAAAAGAACTGTCATCTATTATATATAGCATTCTTAGCCTTTCACATTTTCTGGGTACTTGTTATATTTAGGAACACAGGTGAAATATAAAATTCTGCTAACATTGATGATAGTCTTTGTATGTGGTAAAGTTGTTTTGATAAATTATACAGTTTGAAATGGTTCTTTTTATTATATGACCACCTGTTACATAGGGCCTTTTATGCTTATTGTAATTTTGTACTTTAATACTTGGCACCACTCCAAGTTCCTACTGGGTGCCACACCTTGACATTGTTCACAGGAAGTCATGATTTCTGGAAAACTTGAGAGGAAACACTTCCAGGAAGTATATGTTGTAGTAAGTTAACCTGTACTAGCAAGTAGATGACACACTCTTTCATGCTCTGTAAGATGTGTAGATTTTTCCATTTGTATAAGAAATAAAAGGAAATGTACCAGAGTGAAATGTCTGCATTTTCTTCAGACTCAAGTAAGTGTAGTTTGAAATTTTCTTCTGATCATACTTACTTAAACCTTTCAGGTCATGTTTTTATGTGTATGTTTTACTATATATTATACTGTATGTTTTCATACAGTAGCTTAGAAACTCAACAATTAATGCCGATTTTTCCCAATGTAGATATTCAAAAGTCAAGGTATGAAAATATCACATACATGTAGGCTAGCCAAAATTACTAGATTCTACAATGCTGTTGTCTTTCCAATTAACTTCTCATAGAGACTTATCTTTCATTGGTTGGCTTAGAGACAAAATATAATCCCATGTGACTCAGGCAGATGTTTTTGACATTACTGGTCAGCGTCAGATGTGCTGGACATGCTCTGTTGCTTCTGTTTACCAAAACAACATTCCTCCTGTTGCGCCCTCCCTAAAAACATACAAGGGCCTTTGGGCACACCTCACGTCGTCATCCCACCCTTTGTTACGTCGGTCACGACTCAGCTAACCTTTTCACAACACGTTTGGTTGGACCAGGAATAATTCTCACCACATGGCAAACGTGTGCCTTCCAATAAGAAGTTTAGTCCTACGGTCGTCAAAACTAACCTCTGAACTCTGCGAAGATCAAGTCTGATCATAACCTTTGAGCTATGATTGTTTGAAGGTCGTGCAGGATCTCGTGCTTCGTGAGAAGGCATCTAAGAAAGGTCTTGGCCTTAAGGAAAGGGTAAAGTCGACATTTCCTTGTCGACATTGCTTAGGAATGGTAGGATATGCTTGGGTCTGCTGAATTCGGTAAGTATTTTGTCTTCCTCAGTATCATTTTCCTCAGACATTTTCCTTACATTGCAATGGACAAAAGTGCAATGATGTTATCTCCTGCAGAAAGGAAATGCATTGAATTCAGGTATTCTTACTATGTGACATTGACTAGGTTAAGTTAATCTGAACAATCATTTTCGTAGTCTAGACTTTGTGAGTCTTGATACGGTATGAGAAACTATTGGACAACTACTTGTCAATAATGGCAATGTCAGGTACGTTTCCTGGTCTGTTTTTGTCATGAGGCGTGCCTCTACTGGTATGTATAGTGTCTACATTGCATGTGATGGTTGAATGGTGTGGCAACAAGAAATACACAGTCTTTCTTCCTCAAGACTTGAGTAAGGAAATGGTTTAAAGCACAGGTGAAAACAATCTTCAAGTGCTTCTTCTGTTTCTGAAGTTGTGGAATCTCAGCCATCAAGAATTTGCAGAACCATGTAAGATTCAAACTTGCATGACAAGTTTTTGTTCATCTGAAATACAAGATATTACATGCTTTATCTTTTCTATAAGAGATATCAGACAATAGATTTAAATAGCTCACAATACCGGGTACCATATTCGCATGGAGAATATGATATATTGATCTTGCCCTAATCTATAGCTACATGTTGATCACGACTTTCCAATGAAGGGTAAACATACAATCTGAATGTTTGATTTTGGATGGCAGTACATTTTTGTACTTTGGCATGTACTCAGTTTATGACAGTATGAAACAGCATATCAACTAGTAGCTGGTTAGAACAGTGATAGGAAATTTTCTTTGGGTGAAATTAGATATAAAACTTTACGAAAGGTTGAAAAATTAGATTTTTTTTGGCTTTGTTGTACTACTTTTGATGTAAAGCTTTAGCAACCTTAGGAACCTTATATGAAGAACAAAATTGCATCAGCCCCATAGCCTGGTATAAGTTGACCTTTCTAAGCTATCCAGTCTGGTGTGTGGAGGATTATACCACTACCTTCAGACTTAGAGTACACACGTTTCAGCTCTTTATATACATGTACTTGGCTCCGAAAATGGGGCTACTTGATATTCAAAATAGAAGTGAAAAGTTCATGTGGGCTGTTGGGATGGGAAGCAGGAAGTCTGATACAGATTTGAAGACTACAGTATCAGGCTATTGATTAGTTTTCCAGCCAGTATCCACCTTTCTGTCATTTGTTGGCTGATCCTCATCATCAGTGACAAAAATTGGCATGCAAATATATGTTATTAAACTAAGCTCAAGTCTACCAGCAAAATTTGCCCCTCAAAATGCAGAAAAAGCTATAGTGTTTCAGAGGGTTAAGGTTTTAGATTTTCCAAGGGGAGCATGCCTGAAATTTTCCAAGGAGAGGATTATTATGTGAAAGAAATTTGAGATGAAGGAAAAAAATTCAGGCTAGCGAGAACACTGGGCTAGATAGATAAAACATAAAGTTTAGCGCACAGCAATTGTATATGGTACAATGTATACATATGATGAACAGGACATGTACAGTGGCAAAAAGACAAGAAAAATAAACCTGTATTGTTCTGCATGTGCACATGTGGAAAGTTGCGCATGTACCTCGTGCATGCGTGGGAAGTGGCATGTGATGTAGTATGCTATTACCAATCCCTATTTATAACCCAGAAAATTTGTATCTTCATCCATTATAAAGTTTATTGTATCAATTTCTGAGGGTAGATTGGAATTCAGGAGGGTTTAATTTCAAATGAAGAGCACATAAAAGTATCACGCCTCCATAGCACTTTAAAAAAAACTGATTGTGGGTCTTCGAAATTCATTCTTCTTTTGAACAGAAAGGCAGCAGATTGAAAGGTATACACCTATCCACAATGCGTGGGTGCCTTGATTCATAGCAAATGTTGTACCTGTCATTCAAACCCTTGTTGGCTGTTCTACTATCTATTTATATCTAAATGGACCCAGCAGGTATTGAAGCCCCCACTGACATGTTTTATACAGATGGTTATCAGCAAGTGATTGCCAATTACTTAGATGTCACGGCTCATGATTGACAGCATAGTTAGTCAGGCCAGAGAGAGGCCTACTGTGCATTTCTTTCATTATATAGACAAGATACAGAAGGGAAAAACTGCCACAGTATACTGGAAATTCGGTGCACTGATTTCTTTTTGTGTTGGAATTGGAGTTCCAACTTTGAAGATAATGAATTAATGCTTAGGAATAGAGTTTTCCACGAAAGATATCTATTCATCTTCTAAAAATGTCTTCTCCTCTTTTGTCGTTCTATGGTGAAGCATATGCTCTTTTTCAAAATCAAAAGGGTAGTTCTGATGCACTGATTTGAAATACAGAAATGTAGTCAACCTACACATCAACATGTGTAAAAGGAAGGTCGTTCATTATTCAATTGTTGAGAAAAAGATCATAAAGCAATGACAGTTTGCTCGACTTGGAACCAAGAGGTCCCGGGTTTGAGTCCTGACATGCCATCAATCTTGTGCCCTTCGGAAAGGCACTTAACACGACTTTCCCCACTTAAGTCAAGTGAAAATGAGTTTCTATGTGTGGGACACAACATTAGCAACAGCTGCCTGCATCCCATGTGTATTGTACAGTTGCAATTTCAGCAAGTCAAATCGAATAAAGTTTCAGAGTTTTATGAAAACAGACATTTACATTCTTGTCTCTGCTTTTTCCAGCACTGCTGCCAGTTGTGGTTGCTGCGGCCAGCCTGGTTACCATGGTGATGACCCTTGCCCTCTGCTCGCTGTGCCAGTGGTGTCAGCGGCGGGACAGTTACACAGAACTGGAGAGGGACGATGAAACATCGGAGAAGGGCGGAGCGTTCCACCAGTCCAACCTCATCACCAGAAAAACTATCAAGTAAGTTTGGAGGAGTCTTTTTCACCTGACGCCAGAACAGGGTCCGAAATACAAGTACCAACCTGCAGATGCAATTTGAAAAAAAAAAAGACAAAAAGGAACAATTTGGCAAGCTAAAAGAATACAAGCTTGCCATCAAGTCAAAGAATAACATATGCTGGTTAGTTTACATGCACATCTGCCCCGATAAAATACAGCATTTCTATCTGTCGTGACTCTTTGGCCTTCATCAGAAATTCTGACAGAAATACAGAAATGTAACCTGTCAGTCATGTGACACTAGCAGAATGTTGTCATCATCTACCAACACAAATGAACTTTTATTCTGAGACTATATTTTGTTGCCATTTCTTCATTTGATATTTCATGATTGCGACATTTTCTGGCCAAAATGTTGCATGTTTAGAGATAAGAAAGATTTTCAGCAATTAATACTATAATATATAATGTAATTTAGCAAAATTGCTGCCAATTTGGTTGTGACATATCTGGGAATCCTTGTTTGTACAAAATTGATTCTAAGGAAACATTGATTTTACTCCGCCCCAGCGTAGTCGACCTGACCATCTGCCAGTAGCTGCTCATATCAAGTGTACTTCCTGTTATGTTCTGATAGAAATAGTATAGAATATGCATTAGGCTAATGTATTACCTAAGGTCAACATCGGAGTAACTTGGGTTCACCATCTAGATCGTAACTTGAGTTCAGGATATATGTGGGCTTGCGCAGTTACCTGTAGCAAAAACGTATATCCAGAAATATTAAGAATCTACCTGATGTAAAGATTTTAAAATCAGAACACGAAATGTTGTATTTCTCAACATTGAATATTTCCTTTGGAAGAACCATTTTGTAATCCATACCAAACCCTATATTAATCTCTACTGATTCCAGATCAGAGGTTTAGGGTTTTATTCCCATTGCTACCTGCAACTGTTTGATATCTGTGGATTTATAACCAAGTGTTTAGTCATGATGCTAATGGAAGTGAGATTACAATCAAAGACGGAAGCTGGTGTGCCACCTGCGCAGGGTTTTCTTGCTGTTTTACACTAGGGCCTAGGAAAAAATGTTGTGTTTCCTGTTTCCCGACTGACCCTAGACTTTTTTGAGGGTGAACCCTTGCAAAGGACATAAGTATTAATGTTTCGAGCTGATCAACCTTTTCTAGCTCCATGATCTGACACCTGAGTGATAAAACGTTGTACAATTGGTTTTCTAACACTGACATTGAAAATAAAAGTGTCCTCATGTAAGTTTCACTTTGATAAACTATATTGTACAAGTTGGACCCCTATATAGATATCACTGGAGCCTAAAAAAATAAAATAAAATAAAAAGATAATCTCTACCTACCAACCCTAATTCTTTCAGGAATGAAACAGGAAACACAACATTTTTTCCTAGGCCTAAGGAAAACAAGGATGACTATATGGCCAATTAGGAAACCTGCACAGCATGTTGGAGTGGCTTGAACCGTTTGTAAGCATCTTGAAGTGTTTTTCTCTTCAGATAGAAGACTTAATTTTCATTAGTTGTGAAAAGCTAATAACCAATTACTTGTACTGATTGCACACCACATAAATTTCACCAATAAATTTTATTCATTCTTTCCATGACATGAAAAGGGGTAATTTGTACCTCACCTATCCCATGACCTTTGCATTTTCCTTTGCAGGATATTCAATTACCCTGCTTATCAACCCTCTGTGAATGAACCTACAATCATTCAGCTATCTAAAGTATGTGTATATTGCATGCCTGTTAGATTAATGAGAGGCAATTTTGTCCATTTGAACATAATCTAGGAAAGAAAACAATATACTAGTATAGCAACTTGTTGTAACTTGAGTGTGAACTGAGTGGATGGATGAAGTGGATAAAGCACATCTGCGACCACGAATTGGAAAATTCTTTTTTTAACTTCAAGGTGATTATTTTTTTGTGGGTTTGGATACATCTGGGGAGTACACAGTTGTGAAGGTCAGGTACTTGTACGTTTATTGTAGATATGAAGCTGATACCACTAATACATATCGTAATAAATAGAACAAAAAAACAATATATCACTGGCCTGTTTTTGCTACCGGTATTTGGTAATTATGGTAGACAAACTCTAAGAGTGCACATCATTTTCAAAACAAAAACGTCTCTCGTACATTTTGTAATGTAATTTCAACACTCACTTCTTACATTTCAACTTTTTTATTTTGTTGGTAAAATACTCTTAAGCTTCATTGCTTGAAAATTCCTGGATTCAACAATTCTATACCCTTTTTTTTTTTAAAGCTAAAATCTCAAGAAAAGCTTAAAGCTTTTCTTTAGACAAGGGCCTACCCTCACAAACGCACATAACCCAGTTTTTCTGTACACATGATCATAAAAATAAATTCATCACTTTTTGTGCTGTCCTATTCGCAAACAAACTGTCCGTGGTAGCCAGCAATATTAGGGAGCCGGCGGTAACTACGGAGGATGGCACCCAGGCATACAAATGTACAATAATTTATTGTACATCACACATTAAACCTGCCAAACTGACCAACTTGGCAAAGGTAATAACACTGGAAAATACGCATTACTGATCAATAAATCACAACTCCACTGACAACCATCGTCTGCTCACACGTCATTGCACAGTATTTAAATTCCACTCCCCGTTTCTAAGAGTATTTACAGACCACAGCCTCTTCATTAATTTTTTACAGTTTCCTCGTTAATGAGAACATAATGAAGTGGTGCGAATCCCTTTTGTCTTCAAGTTTGGCATTTCTAGGAAGCAAAAACTGTTGAAATACAGGACAGTCACAGGAAAAGATGTTCCCATAACAAGTTGTATGTTTTGATAAATGATACATTGTATCTGTGTGGCGGAAATCCTCCTTCCATGCGTAGCCATGACTGCAAACCTTATTGTACTCCTACATAAACAGTGATTCTCCTGTTGGTCTGACAGACAAAAGGAAAGCTTTTAGAGCAGGAGGCGATGTAGTGATGTGTGCACTTTTGACCGATTCTTTACAACCATTTTTGGCGACTCGAGTGTCAACATTATTAGCAAACAGCCATAGCAATTAAAGCTCTGAGCTAGAACATACCACTGTGTTGTCATAAGCAGGGGTGTAAAAGAAAACAATTTTTTGTCAATTGCTTCCAGCATTATAATGAATTACGGAAAGTAGGTGAACATAAATGTCCTATCTAAGAACACAAAGGTACTCTTTTTAATGCCTTACCTACCTTGAGGATGCAACCCACGCGTTATGTTAGAAATGAAATGGATCGTTCCAAATTGAGTCAACTCCTATCTCATTCCGTGTTGCCTGGCATGTGTGGGTGACAGTCTGCAGAGCTTTTGTTCGCTTCTGGGTTTGCTAAAGTCCTGACAACATCAATCCTGACGTTGTTCAGGCACGAGGTAGATGTGTGCGCGTTCTCCCGTACATGTACACGAGGACTCGCAATTTCTCTTTGAAAATCTGGTCGTTGGAGATAGACTTAGAGGAGTCATGGATGTGGTCTGGTCGTGGTAAGTACTTTTCCATCATCTAGAAGGGCTTGGTAAATGATGAACTCAATGGATCAAGATACAATGGCAGATAATACTGCACTTCTGTCTAAAAAAATTGGGCACTTTCTTATCCATCCATATTATTTTCCCATGTAAGGGTAATTCAGCAGTAACACTTTAGATACAGATCCCAGTGACATTTAGTCATCAAGCCAGTTTTTGGTTAAAGTAGATGGTCTAATTTTACGGTTCTGTTGTTTCAATGAGTCTGATCGTTGTTTGAGGAGATACATTTACACGTACACAAGTTCCTGGTTGTCCTAGAAAAATAACAGCTCACGTTCGCCAGCTGTCATGTAATGTACAGGTTACTATAGGTTACCAGGATATTCTAATAAACCGACCCGGCAAGATTTGCTTATGGTTGGAAAGGTGTCAGGTTATAGTTCATGCATGTATAGATGTTAGGACTAATGTTTATTATTCCTTATCTTCATTTTGCAAAAGAGAATATTGCAAGGAGGAAGGGATTCAATATCCAGGCTCCAAAATCAGTAGTTACCAACTGATTTTATGAATAAAGTCCTTGGGGTGAAAAAAACTATTATTATTTTTGTATCAGACTGTCAAATTGTACAACAGATCCATATATACATGTAGTTACCCTGCTAGTATGCCTGAACATTCATCTTAGACTGCAATTATTTTAGGCCTGCCGGTTGTGGTCAGTTATGTCCAGCTGTAGCCAGTTCTGATGTTTTAATAAGGCACTGTGACCTCTCACTGTTGCTATGATGTTACTTTGTACATCATATTACAGATCTATTCTAAGATGAGAATTTTGAATGAATGACTTTATTTCAGGAAAAAACCCATAGTACAGACAAGGACCACATAGACACTAAACACACATTTTATGTAGTATCATGTATCTCTGGGCTTTTTTCACACTACAAATGATTTTGTATGCCTCTGATGAAAGAGAATGATAAATCCAATGGATATACATATTGACTGGTTGTCTGAAGATGTGGTGCTTCTTGAAATTTGGAGTGCAAGGAATCTAAGATGTTTACAAAGAACTAGAATTTTTTATCTTATTACCTCCGGGGAAGGAGATATCCTTCCGCGAGGAGGTTTTACTATTGTTCGAAACATTTCTGTCAGCAGCTGTTTCTCGCGATCGGCTGGACGGATTGGTCTGTTGTTCGGTATACGTATTGCTGTTGGGCTGCAGATGATGCAGAACGTTTTTGTTTAATTGTATATGTGTTTATGGGCGTCGAAATAAAAGGTTTTTAAGTGCTCCGGACACCCCCGTTATGCTGAAAATGGAATTTACCATGTTGTTAAGGAATGGGGAGGTTTCAGTTTTGGGTCTTACCATTTAAAAGGGGTCAAACAGAGGGGTGTCTGGTTCCGATAAAAACGTTGGGTGACGGCGCAGCAATGACGGCGCGGGTAATGGCGCGGGTGACGCTGAACGCTGGGTGCAAGCCGAGTCAGCGCTAGATCTTCGTGTCGCGGCATTTATTTCCAGAAATACGGCGATACACGTCAATTTATTTCAAGTACGGCGCGTAGCTAGCATGGCAGCAGCCAGCAGAAGCGGTGGGCGGGCGGTATGCAAATCTTGCATGACGTATCCGCGTTACGCGTCTCTGATTGGTTGTTCGCTTCAGCTGAGATCGCCGGGCGGCAACATGAAGGGCGCGGGGACGCGATTTTTCTGTTTGAAAATATGCACTAAACGCTGTTTTCCAGGACTGCATAGCCACATCTAGTGAAAAAGTGCACAATTAATATAAATTTGGGGGGAAATATTTGTTTCTTTGTCGATTTATGGTGTCGATTTATGGAACCCGGAAGTGCAGCCGAGACCAGCGCGCAGCGTAGACCAGCGTGGCAGTTTGACGTGTACGATCAAAACATAAACAAAACTCCCGCTGAAGAAGGGAAATTATCCTGTATGTATGCATTTCAGATCCCAGTGACTATGTTTACGATGGGAATAATTGTGGATACGCACGATGCGCACGATAAGCCTCAGAAATTTATGTCGCAAGTGGGGCATTCTATAGGCTTGCACGGCCAATGTCTGGCACGCTACGCGGCGTACGTACACTGCTGCACATCACAGCCAGCGATTCAGTGTCTTAAAATATTTTTTAACATCAGTATAACAATATTTTTAAGCATATGTGATCAAATTTCTGTAAAAAAAATTTGCACAATTGTAAACATAAAACATGAATAGATCGCTGCTATACTGGGCGTACCATTTCGCGTACATGGCCGGCTGCCCGGCGCAAATACTGTCCCGATTTTTCTCAGTAGAAAACCAGAATAAATCACGCACCCGTAATTTGGCTTCGACCCAGAGCTCCTAATTCAGAGTTGAAACCTCAAAAATAGTAACTTTATTAGAGCATGGAGGTATTATACCTCTATGATTGGAAGAAATATAGTATTGACGACACGTGCATAGTATTTGTACAAATGGGGGGGGGGCGTGGCGCTACCTAAAATTCTGCTGCGCTACCTAGTTTTTGCCCTAGGTAGCACACTGTGCTACTTTGCTCAAAAAAGTATTTCGAACACTGCGTTAATCAACAGTCCATACCGAACCAACCGTCAGTAGCCATCAAACCGGCATACAAACATATTACGCACATAACTTTCATACTACACACAAACAAATAACCTAAACCAATAGAAAAAAACCCCGGAGGTTTGAAATCTACGATTTCCCTTGTCTTTTGTTGGAGTTTCTTTTAAGAAACTAAGGCTTGTCCAAGGGTTGTGTTTTCTCAAGCATTTTCTTCAACACGAAAGCATTTTATTTCGAGTGATACCAATTTTATGATTGCTGATAGTGTTTTACTCCCTGTTGTATGGTGGTTTTGTGTTACAGCAGAATAAGTCTGTTTTTTTTTGGGGGGGGGGCAGGGAAAGTGACTCAAGGCAGTTTGAATAGCCCATTGAGGCTGTTGTCTATCTGCTTGTGTGAAAAACATTGATTTTTCTATGATAATTGGATTAACTTAAAAGTTTGTTTTCAAAACAAAACTGATTTGGTGTATTTGTGTAGGAAACAATGTTAAATCCATTATCCTTTAAAGTCATTTGGCTTTTTGGATAAACAGATCAATCAAAGACTATTTAGGCAACACCAATTTAATTTGTTGGTTCTTGGATTCACCTCTTCATTTTTTTGGACTTGCAAAAAAAAAAAAGATTCTGCTTCTGAATCAACTCAAAAATGCTCATATTTTGCCCCCAATAGTTGAGAAAAGTCCTTTTTTTTCTAGTTTCTTGTTGTTTTCCCATCTATCAATGTAGTGGTTTCATTAACATTTCAAAATTTGTTGTTTAAATCTTAACCTAGCCTTTTGTGTTGACTTCATGGCTCCAATCGAAGCATTTGGGGCTATAATAGGATGCCTAGACCTGTTTTTTTTTCGCCCTGTCGCTTCAGATTTTTTTCTGAAAAAATCAAAGAACCAACAAATTAAATTGGTGTGGCCTTACAAGCAATGGTTGATAGAGGTTCATTACGTCCATATTGACGTAATTACTTGGGATCAACATTTCAAAGTGACAAAGGAGTAACTTAGCTCCATATAAAATATAACATTCCACTCAAGTCAAGAGCCGCGTGTCCAAATCATATTGAAAAGCATAATAAATTCATCTGTCCAGGCTTTTTGTTTTTACAAGAATATGATATGTAAGTTTTGTAGCCTTATCTGATAATCGATAATTGTTGCCCACCTACCTGAGGTTTCATTACGTTTTACGTCCTGCTATTAAATCATTATGTTTGTTTCCAACTGTCAAAACCAGGGAGAGATCCTGTTGCATTTAATGTATACATATCAAACTGTTTTGTAGCTGTGGACAGAGGTTTTTGGTCTGTTTGTTTATTTGTTTTTCTGTTTACAAGGTGAAGGTCTACAGTAATGTTAATTGCAAGTCATCATTTCATTTTTTTTTACATTTTTTGTACTAAGGCCACACCAATTTAATTTGTTGGTTCTCGGATTTTGTCAGAAAAGACATGAAGCGACAGGGCGAAAAAAAATAAAAATAAAAACAGGTTTAGGCATCCTATTATAGCCCCAAATGCTATGATAGGAGCCATGAAGTTAACACAAAAGTTTGTGTTAATATTTAAACAATGAATTTTGAACTTTTAATCAAACCACTGCATTGATAGATGGAAACACTGCAACAGCTAGGAAGAAAAGGACTTTCCACAACTGTTGGGGGCAAAATATGAGCATTTTTTAGTTGATTCAGAACCAGAATCTTTTTTTTTTGTTTTTTGCAAATCAGAAAAAAATGAAGAGGCGAATCCGAGAACCAACAAATTAAATTGGTGTGGCCTAAATTAAGTTTAACAAACAAGTGGACATCTAGATCCAAGAAATTGCTTACAGTCATTATTTTCATACATGTCATAAGCAAGAGGAATTAATTTTTGAGAACAGGGTACTACATGTAGGAAGGAAACATGAATCTAGCTACATTTGTGTGAACAAAATTTTATCCACTCCCTGAAACTGTATCTGTATACAAAGATTTGGCTGCGGTTTTCATGCTATATACTCATATGAATTATGACAACAAAAACAAAATTAATGTGGCCTAGGGGTCCTAAACCAGTGTAAGATATGGATCAATTCTTTAAGAATCACCCTTCAAATTACAGCTTTCTTAAAAAAAAAAAAAGCATGTCAATCCTATGAAAGACCCCTGCCACCATGGGGGCTTGCATGGGGGGTTCTGACAACACTCTATGCTGCATTCGAAAACCTCTCGATTATGATTTATGATAAATTCCAAGTGGCTAAAATGCATTACGTAGAATTAAAATGGCGAATACGCTCTACGCAAAATGCGCCAATTACGCTCTACGTAGAATTACAACAGCCCATTACGCTCTACGGAAAAGGGCATGCAGGCCCCCACCATGGTAAACATTCTGCACTCTCTGACTGAGGTCATGTTTTTTTACTTCAGAGTAAATCTTGTTACAGCTCGATGAACTGTCTCTTTGAGGTGTGCGGGCTGAAAGCAGTCAGGCTAACTTAATTGTGAATTGACTTATAGACATTAGGTGCTGTGACGCACATGGATATCCCACATTCCGGATGGCTGGCTTAGGGACAGTGTTGTCACGCTTCACCTAGGTTACCATGCTCTCAATTTTCTTCAGTACACCTGACCCCCCCAAAAAAGCGTAATTTATTACTTTATGGTGGCGGCTGTATTTTCTGTAGCAAATTTTCCTGTTATAAAACAACTTGTTATAACCATAACCACCTGTTATAAAACATAATCAGTATACAGAAAATAAAAGAAATGATTACAGCAATCACAAAATGTCTGCTTTACACTATTTGGCTACACAAGGAAACACGAGTGACAAAAAACTGGTGCATGCTACTTCAAACGTGAAGTTTTCAAAATCTATCCAGGTGCTTGAGTGATTGTTTTCCTTGTGTATCTCACGTGGATGTCTAACCTTCGTTGACGCAACTATTTAGCTCCGTTGTATTTTTTCTGTATTCCTACAGGTTTGAGCGACCGCCAGGAAAGGCGATGCTCCGCGGGAATGTCCAGCCCAACGCGGACGGGCAGGAGGACGACACGTCGGAAAACGGGACGACGCTCAAGGTCCAGCCCTTCTCCCTGTCCAACCTGTCAGCTTCCTCCATGCCGTCAATCAGTCTCCGACTCTCTCCTTCAGTAGGTGCACTTCTCTGTCTGCTGGTCTGGTCTGGTCTGGTCTGGTCTGGACTGCATGGTCTGGTCTGGTCTGGTCTGGACTGGTCTGGTCTGGTCTGGTCTGGTCTGGTCTGGTCTGGTCTGGACTGGTCTGGTCTGGTCTGGACTGGTCTGGTCTGGTCTGGTCTGGACTGCATGGTCTGGTCTGGTCTGGTCTGGACTGCATGGTCTGGTCTGGTCTGGTCTGGACTGCATGGTCTGGTCTGGTCTGGTCTGGACTGCATGGTCTGGTCTGGTCTGGTCTGGACTGCATGGTCTGGTCTGGTCTGGTCTGTTGTGCTGTATGTTTGATTGTTTGTTTGTTTTGCATAACCAGTAAACTGTCTTTAGGTGTAACACACCAGTTTTGTACATGTACAAGCTGCGTAAGGCCGGACTGTAAGGTTTGAACCACTCACACCGGGAAGGTCCCTACACTCTTTTCGATAAGTGCGGTGGGTTCTTTAACGTGCGTGGGGTGTGGCTCTCCCCAAACACGGAACCTCCATTTAACGTCCTATCTGAGGGACGTCCCTAACTGAAGCAAGGTACTCATTTCCACCTGAGTGAAGTGAGAAAAGTCGTGTAAGGTGCCTTTCCCAAGGGCACAAGATTGGTGACACGGGCAGCATTCGAACCCGCAACCTCTTGGGTGTGAGTCGAACGCGCTACCGACTGCGCCACACGACCCCACAACCTTTGAGTGCTGAGGAGGTTATTTGGTTGAATGGTTGTTTGGGCAGTTTGTTGAATGATTGGTTGATTGGTTGGCTGGCTAACATGTAGTGGTTGGTTGGTTGGTTGATTAGTTGATTGATTGATTGATTGATTGATTGATTGATTGATTGACTACAAGTATACAAGTGGTTGGTTGGTTGGTTGGTTGGTTGGTTGGTTGGTTGGTTGGTTGGTTGGTTGGTTGGTTGGTTGGTTGGTTGGTTGGTTGGTTGGTTGGTTGGCTGACTACATGTAGTTGGCTGCTTGCTTGCTGGCTTACTAATGGTTTTCAAACTCTGACTTTGGTGAACTGGTACACATTACCACCACTTTTCTACTACTCATCTCATACTGTTTTACAAATAATAGAACATACATAATGGAGCCTAATGACTTATGTAACGCACAGTCTGGTTTGCTACTTACTAGACGTATAACCTAGAGCAATACAAGTTACTGTAGGACTTCACAACATTGCGGAGAAACATTTTCAGTGCCTGAAACTTTGGCATGGTATTAAATCTCCTAGGAAGTCAACAAATGCGGTCAAATCTAAAAAAAGGAACCTTAAAGTGCTGAGCAAACCTGGATACATGTATGTGTGGTGTATTGGTACACTGCACCTGACTGAGGAACAGTGGAAGATAAAACAAACAGAGTGTAGACGAGAACAAACTGACAGTTTCCCCACACCTGGCAGGTGCAAATGTAACATTTACCAGGCAAATATCAGCCACTTAACTGAGCAGCAGTACATAGGGGAGGTTTAACCAAATTTTCCAGGGAATGCTATTGGTAGATTGTTTGAAAATTTGAGTATAATATTTTTTTAAAAATCGATTTCCAGGAGAGCTCCTGATGCCCACAGATGATTGCTTTATTGCTTTTTAGGAAAAATTTTTATTGAAATTTTGGAATATGCCTCCCCCATTCCACCTGAAACAATTTCTTTCAATTTTTTTTCAACATATATTTTCTGGATTTTTGTCTACCAGCATATGATGACTTGTCATGCTGCTATAAAATTGTGTTTTGAGTACAAAGTCTTTGTAAGCACTTTGATCATTGAAATTACATGTATTGCCAAGCTGATTTTTTTTAGCCTTTGGGAATTTGTCATCATCTTTCATCTCCAGCAAACCATTTTCTGTGGGTTTTATTGAGTTTTTCTGGGCAGAATTTCTTTTCCTAACTCTTGCCAAATGGATTATCTATAGGGTCTAGAATAAATCAAATCTATACAAGCGATCACTGTGACGTCATAGCCAGTGAGTGGTAGGTAAAAAGCGGGTGATAATAGTTGGGTGATTTGCCTACCAATAATTTGCATTTGCCACCAATATGCAGTTAGTACTCACTCATACATCTCTACTTCAGGGTTAAGGAACAAGTTGAAGGAACAAAGCAACTACCTGTACCTAATGTCTCACACATTTACCATATTATTAATCAGTTAGAGGGATCCTGGACCCTACTATGGTTTGGGTTGGCGTTAGGAAGAGCATCGAGCCGTAAAAATCTTGCTTAAAAAAAAGACTTGTAGTTGTACTTGGTGCAAGCACGTCTAACCCCTGGTTGGGGAAAAATGACGTTAAATTCGCTTAAAAAAAAAAAAATGAATGTCTTCCCTCCATCTAACAAAATATGATTTTGCTTTAAAAACACACGCAAGTTCCTTAGATCCCCCAAAGTACATTCAGTGCATCACGACTCCCCTGGCAGTGAATTACTGGCATCTCGTATCACCTGAATAAAGTTCGTTAACCCCCAGTCTTCTGAAGACCCTGCATAATTGCATATTAAGTGGCAGCATTGAGAATCAGATGCTTTCTGAAATACTGAAATGCGTCATCAGATTCTCAGTGTCTTACCTATTTCATGATCATAGCTATCATTCATGGGAGTCATTTTGGATAATAGATTATTGTCCAGATTCTAATTGCAGGCAAAGGCAATAAATCTTAATCTAAATTTTTAGAATGTAGTTTTCCACATTATAACTTAACATAACATTGCTTAGTAGTCATCATCATCTTAAGATCATAATATTTATCAGTAGGAGTGTTGGGCAGTATTATCTAAATTACTTGTCTGAAATAACATAAAATAGTAAAAAGGATGTATTTTTTCTTCTGAATCAGTACTGTACTGACAAAAGTAAATCCTTTTTTTGTACTTGAAGTGACTACTTGAAGGGGGCTAGTTTTCTTCTGTGGACTGTACTGGTGAAAAGTTTTTGCAGTTGTGTAGTGAAAAACGCCAGTAAAAATCATCTAAACAAAATCCTTGAATGTCCTGTTCAGATGCATGAAGATGAAGGCAGTGACAGTAATGAGGATGTTGTGAGTGAGCCGACAGCTAACCTGGGCAGGATCCAGTTCAGCATGTCCTACGACTTCGACACCATGACTCTGGTACTGCACATCAAGAGAGCTGTGGAGCTGCCTGCAAAGGTGGGCTGGTTGGTTTTGCATAATCCATAATCAGTAAACTGCCTTTATCCTTAGGCATGACACACCAGTTGTAGAGTAGAGTGTGAAAAGTTATTCTTCAGTAAATTCCAGCAATATTTGAGTCTTTTCATCCTACAAAATTTAGGATAAATTATTATTTTCAGAAAGAAATTAGTTTACCTTTGCAGATGGTCTGCTGGTAATTCTTAAACACATTCATACATGGTGACAGGAGTCTAAATCCCTCCTGCTATAAAATTGCAACATTATGTAACCCAACACTAGTTACCATGTTGACAGACATCTGGTTCAGGTCATTGACCTTATTTGTTTGGAGAAGAAGAAGAAACAGAACAAAAACAATATGTTTTCCTTCTGCAAAGGTAAACATAATGAACATATTTCTGTATGATGTTACAGGATTTCAGTGGCACCAGCGACCCATTTGTGAAAATCTGCCTCTTGCCTGACAAGAAAAATAAGATGGAGACCAAAGTAAAGAGACGAAACCTGAACCCACACTGGAATGAGACCTTCCAGTTTGAAGGTAGGTCAATGTAAAACATATACAGTAAGAATGACAAAGAAGATACAGATAAACCTATGCTGCCTCACCGAATGCTGCCTAGGAATCACATCTGAAGGCTAGTCGACATACTGCAAATATACCAATGCTGTTCTCCTTTATGTTTGTCTTACCATCATTTAGAGATCTGTATCCAGTTTTAACGTAATGCCGTTCCGTTTATACTTTTAAATGAATGTCAATGCTTTTATTGTAAAGGCTAGCATACAGTTGTAATTCAGACTGAGAAAGTGTGCAAAGCATGTGAATACAATGATAATTGTAGAAAATGATAACTTTTTTCTCTTCATATTAATAATTTTGTAGGTTTCCCATATGACAAGCTCCAACACCGTGTGTTGTACCTCCAAGTGTTTGACTACGACCGCTTCAGTAGAAATGATCCCATAGGGGAGGTTCATTTACCACTGTGTGAGGTGGACCTGACAGAGTCGCCCACATTCTGGAAGGACCTCAGACCCTGCCCCAACTCTAATGTAAGTAACACCCCCTTTCTGCTAGAGGTTGCAACTGCTTAAAGCTACAATGAATTTAACACATAAAAACAATTTTTTTCACATTTTGAGAATTTGCTGTTGTCTTTTGAACTGTAGTTAAACATTGTGCACTACATTCCAATTGTAAAACTCACACAAATCCAGTTTTTATCACACAACAATCCCTGTTGATTGTGGAAAGGGGGTCTAATGTGTGAAACAGATATGCTAACATTTCCGGGATTCGAAATTTGAATTGAAAATCACCCGTATCAGACAAGTTCTACCTGCCTCTATCATTTTCTTTGCCTCCCTGTCTTGGAAAAAACAATGTTTTCAAATGATTGGGTCCCTAAAAGTACAAATTACAAACTGGTAAGATTGGCATAGCCTGCACCTGTCTCTAACCTGCTGCAATTCCATCCAGGATAACCTGGGGGAGCTGCTGGTATCACTGTGCTACCAGCCCACAGCCCAGCGCATCACTATTGTAGTGATGAAGGCCAGACATCTCAAAGCTATGGACATCACAGGAACATCAGGTTAGCATGGGAAAAGCACTTCTTGCTTTCAAGATATTAGCTTTGAACACTTGACACTATAAATCCAGATTGATTTGTTATCAATACACATTTTTACATTTAGTACTATACACAATGTTTATTGCATGTACAGGGTTCAGGATGCAAGCTTCAAGTTGAAATGACTTATGTGTTATTAGTTTTTTTTTTTTGCCCTTGAAATGCTGGAAGGTACCCTTACACCTATTTGAATAGGAGACAGCTTTCTTGAAGTTCTGTTCTGCATTTCTTTTTAATTATCTGAAGAAGGGATTATGCCTAAACTTTTCAAATCTGTCCAAAATCAAAGACTTTTTACAAATTGTTTTTTTTTAACGGTGTCGCTCAATGCAAGGCCATTGGCCACTTCTAGGCATAGAGCTACAGGTAAGAACTGTAACAGCAACTCTTCTCCCTGAGTCAGAAACATCCTCACAAGTAGTGAGGACTAACTGACCCAATAAGAGAAGCAGGGGTTACGAGGCTGGTCGGGAAAATTTCCTACCCCTTTTTAGCCTGTATTTGCATATTTGGTTCAACCTTAATACTGTTTGATTTTTCTGCAGACCCCTATGTGAAGATCTGGCTCGTCTACAGAGACAAGAAGATTGAGAAGAAGAAGACGTCTTGTAAGAAGCGTTCCTTGAACCCCGTCTTTAACGAGTCCTTCATCTTCGACATCCCCATGGACAAGATGAAGGAGACAAGCTTCATCATCTCAGTCATGGACAAGGACACGCTCAAGAAAAATGATGTCATAGGAAAGGTAGGGTAACTCTTTGTAGCAGAAACAAAACGTAGAAAAGAACTAGAAAAGTAACATTTGCAAAGCAAATGCACCATGTTTACCTTCGGATATGCTCTGCTCTGTTAATTCTTACTCAAACACATTCACATACATGTACATGGTATATGGTGACAGGAGCCTAAATGCCTACTATGAAATTGCAACATTGTATGTAACCCAACACCAGTTACCATGGTGACAGATGTCAACAAAAGAGGCCATTGGCCAGGTCAGAGGTTAGTGTTTGGAACAGAAGAAGAAGAGGAAGAAGAAATGGAGCAAAAACAATATGTTTTCCTTCGGTAAACATAACAAAAAAAACAACACACACAATCCAAGACAATCAATAAGTTAGGGATAAGCGTACGTACTTGAAATAATTAGGTGTTCAAAACTTGTTTTTTGCTATAACTATCTTATAACTAATGCTGCATTGTATTGTATTTGTAGAGTGGAACTTGTTGCTAGCAAGTACAGTAGGGGCATCATCACTTGATAGTTTTAAACCACCCTTGCAGTTAGATGACACAAGGTTATACAATCATGTAATTAGGTGTGACAGGCTGCCACGTGCCTGTGAAACTGGTGTGTTACTGGAAGGGAAGAGTCCAACATTCAACATAGCAAGCAAGAGATACCTAACAATATGAGTCAAAGTTATCCTTAATAATGATAGTAATGCCTTTTGTAACTTAAGTTTGTATGAGATTCCTACAATTCTCTTAACACTTACAGGTAGTTCTCAAGTCATTCTTTTAATGTTGAAGAAAGAAGAAAATTTATGGTGTAACCCTTCTGTATTTTTATGGTACTGACAGTTTCTCCCTCCCCTCCCCAGGTCTGTCTTGCCCCCCGTAGTGGCCCACTGGAGACTAAACACTGGAAGGAGATGATCTCCAAACCCAGACAACCAGTCGCCATGTGGCACGGCCTGAAGAAATAGGAGTTTATATCTCCACATAACACTACATTAGGCCATACAAACTGTATAGATGTCATTTGTATAGAAGGAGCTGCCACTTGTAGCCAAATGTGGTCTCTTTGCCTCATAAAAAAGCCAGACAAACTTGATTTTTCATAGATAACATGTCTCATGATCTAACATCGATGATACGGAGTACACTTTTACAATGCTCTCATATTTGTATGATATAATTTGGCAAAGGAATGACTTCATGTATTCACAATGGCAAGTCAACAATGGGAGATGATTAAAGCTCCTCTGTCAAAGGGAGTGACAAATCTTTCTGGGAGGGGGAAACAGGACAAGGTGAGTTTCAACTCAATGGGGTGTTATCTGTATTTAAGTTTGAGTTTGAGTTTGAGTTTATTTAGATCCACAATTAGCTTAACAATTCATATTGCAGCTATTCTTCCTGTGGTCAATTAACATATACACCTGACACACATAAAATAACTTATACAGACATAAACATGTACAGAAACTCCACAAAAACACCAAGTGACAGAAACAAAGCTAGCTTACATGACCGCCATATATCTAAAATACCTATTTTACATTTCTCCAAAAGTTAAATATTGCACATTGTTCCATGCCTCTACAATTTCATAGTGTTCCAGGTGTGTGACATCCGATACAAAAAGCGTTTTCTCTGAGCATTTGTTCTAGGTTTGGGGAGACGGATAGTTTGTGACTTTGTTGATCTGGTTTGGTATCCATGTGACTGAAACGTGATCTGTTTATACAGGGAAACAGGCTGTCTGTTCTCCATCATTTTGCGAAAAGTCAAAAGGTCTTTCTGTTGAATCCTCTCTTTCACGGGCAACCACCCCAACATCTGCAGCAAAGCGTCCTTGCTTGTGGATCTGTTGCATCCGAGGGCAAGCCTCGCAGCTCTGTTTTGTATCACTTGCAGCCGCTTTATGTTCTTCTCTGACGTACTTGCCCACACTGAACTACAGTAGTCTAGGTGGGAAAGTACCAGGGCTTGCATCAGTGCTGCCCTCTGTTTGCGCGGAAGTGATTTTCTCACCCTACCCACTTGGGCCATGCACCTGTTGCATTTCTTTACTACGTGGTCTATGTGATCGTCGAATGTGAGGCTTTGGTCCACATGAACTCCCAGAAGTTTGACGGTAGGCACTTGCTCCAAACTCTGCCCCCTGAGTTCCAGCTGTAGAGCAGGGGCAAGCCTTGTCTTCCTAGAAGTTCCCACTAGCATGGTCTTTGTTTTGCCATTGTTAAGTTTGAGCCTGTTGTAGTCCTATTTAAGTCAAGGTTGTGTGGACATAGGACACAAATAGATCACATTGGCATGAACTAAAAGGAAAACTTCCATCTATCATGCTTACTGCTTCTAGAGAAATCTTCCTTTCAATGCAAATTCACCTTAGTTAGCTAGGCAGCCTGTAAAAGTAATACAAAATGTGTAATACAATAACAGTATATGTTTAACTGGTATTTTCATAAATGATGGAACTTCATTGAAGTGCAGTTGCTGGGTATTTTTATATACATGTACCTATATGCTATTTACTGTAAAACTATTTAATTTGGCAGATATACACGTGCATTTGTATGTGGCTACGAGATTGTCAAGACTTTTTTTAGAAGGGACAAAAACAGATTTTTGTACTGGTTGGGGTAAGTGTAAGGGATTGATAATTAGGGATGCCAAATGTTCTTTTGGATGATTCCTGTAAAAATCATAAGTATTAGATCAACTGTGAATGTACATGTATGTGTAAGTTATTGTGAGGATAGATGAAAATGTTCCATAACAAATAATAACTGAATATTTCCCACCTTTTTCAGACAAATTTTTGTATTGATAAAGAAATGGGACCAACATGAGTGCCATCCATTTGTATGTACTTTCAGACAAATTTTTGTATTAATAAAGAAATATGACCAAATTAAGTAAACTTATGACAGCAAAAGAAATAATGATATCACTAAGTACTAATTCATGCCACTAAATTATCATATTTGAATCATAATACAGTGTTCTTTCCGGTTTAGAACAGGGATGCTATCTCAATGAGAATTGAAAAGAAAAATTGTATTTGTACTTGTAGAGAAAACTTATTGCAAAAACAGTGAAATCACAAAATTTATTCAGTAAGATAATGTGCAAAGGTTGTTAACAACAGTAATGTTATATCTACACCAAGTGTAGCTGTGAATGAAATGATTCAATCATTCTTAGTTTTGGAATGGAACTTTTTACACTGTTCTTTAATTTCTGTATCTGCGGTGTCTTCTATACTTGTTACTGTGCGACAAATATGTATGTTATTATTGTGCTACAAAAATGTACTTTGTATGACAAAATTCAAAAGATGCTTCTCCAATAGAGGTATGGGTTAAACTACAATGTACCTTGTTACAAAATGTGTAACTGTGTTGTCCAACTGTTTATTTCAAAAGTTTATGAAATTCGCTATCATTGTGACACATCTGTATTTTTGGGTGGAACATTAAGTCTTTGTCTATGAAAACAAGCGGATATCTAACTTAATGTTATGATATTTCAGACCTCATAATATCAGTCATAGTAGCAGAGCTACATGTATATGTCATACATATGCAAGACCACTGTCTCTTTGACATAAATATTTGATTAGGCCACACCAATTTAATTTGTTGATTCTTGGATTTTTCTCAGAAAAAATATGAAGCGACAGGGCGAAAATAAATAAAGGTCTAGGCACCCTATTGCAGCCCCAAATGCTACGATAGGAGAAATGAAGTCAACACAAAAGGCTGGGTCAATATCTAAACAATGAATTTTGAACTTTTAATAAAACCACTGCATTGATAGATGGAAAAACTGTAACAACTAGGACGAAAAGGACTGTTCAACTTATGGGGGTAAAATATGAGCATATTTGAGTTGATTCAGAATTTTTTTTGAGGCGATTCCAAGAACAAACAAATTAATTTGGTGTGGCCTTATTACCTGTTACTTGTTACACATGGCTTCTACTGCTTTTCCTTCTTATACACTCTTCTATCTTCATTTGCTAGCTGTTGTTTCTGATGTATGCTACGGCATGTGAAGAAAGAGAAACAGAAATAAAGGAAATCAAATAGGAAAAGGAATTGATAGTAGAAACCATGTTAAAGTTTGCAAGGGTAAGACACTAAGACTGCATGTTTAAAAATTCTTTGAAAATATGAACCCATGAATCTTGTACAAATTAAATGTATTTATTTTGTGAAGTACTGTAGAAAAATGGTGGGAGCTGTAAAATTGTTGTTGTTTGAATATTTAAATCTCTATAAGTTAGGTGTTGACTTAAGCATACAAAACCTGTGTATTCGGAAGACTTTTTGATAACAAAATGTATCTGTACAGAAATAAACAGACTTACTGTTGAATGTGATTTGAAGTGTGCATATTCTGTATGATACATTCCTTTACACTGTACATAATATATAAGTTATTTAGAAGTTATAAAAATGTTTGCTATTCTGTAAATAACAAAACACATTTCCACAGATCAGCAATGCAGACACATTTTCATTCAAATCTTAGCACTTAAGTATTAAACTACCAAAAATTTGTCTTCACTTATTTGCATATCAATCAATAGGTTGTGCTTATAAACCTGTTTTCCCCTCTGGTCTCTCAGTCACTGAAGAAAGCTAGTGGATACTAGCTGAAACGTCTGACGTTTTCAAATCATATCCAGTTCCTTGAGTAACTGCTTTTTGGCGTATTAAACCATATTATTTACCCAAACAACTCAATCAATTAAGTGCACTAAATTGCGTTACTTACCAAAAGCATAAGAGGAGGAGCAACAGTCAGGATTCGAACCCATAACTGCCAGGTCCAAGATCAATAGAACAGTCACTACTGAATGATGTTCAATGTATACTGCATGTATGGTCAGAGCTAGTGCTGTGTACCTAAACCCAGGTTCAGGGTACGTCCGGATTCAAGTGCAGAGTTTAGGTTCAGGTTGGGACTCATGTCACTGCACTAGTCAGAGCACTCGTAGACACACTTGACTGAGACACTCACTTTGGGAATAGTTCAAGTCTTTGCATGTCTCAGTAAATGCGCCGTTAACAAGTCTTTCCTCACTGCTGCGTAGTCACAGTGCTGACACTTAAAGGGTTTCTCCCCTCTGTGAATCCTTGTGTGGAACACTAGAGCTGACTTGTTGGTCGCCCTGTAGTCACACTCCTCACAGCTGTAGGGTTTCTCCCCTGTGTGAGTTCTGATGTGCCTGTTCATGTCTGCCTTGTTCATGGTTCTGTAGTTACAGTCTCGGCACACGAGGGGCTCCTTGGGTTGGTGAGACTTCATGTGGGTTTCTAGGAGGTACTGTGTAGCACAGCTTCGGCCACATACTGTACATGGAAAGGGTTTCTCTCCAGTGTGGGTTCTCATGTGTCTGTATAACGTAGCCTTCTGCGCAGCTCTGTAACCACACTGCTCACATACGTGTGGTTTTTCGCCCGTGTGAGTTTTTAAGTGGTTCGCCAGGCCAGCTTTATAGCGAGACTTGTATGGGCACTTTTCGCATGCAAATGGTTTTTCCTCTGAGTTCGTTTTCGTGTGGGGCTGGAGTTCCTTCCTTCCCACGGCATCACAGTCTTGCCCTTTCGGTTGTTTACCTTCATTGTGAGTTCTTACGTGTGCAGCAAGGTGGGATGGCTTAAATGTGGCATACTCGCAACGTTCACACTTAAGAGGCACTTTGGAATGAGTTTTCATGTGCGTACGCCAGCTTGCTTTGTTAGCAGACCGGTGCCCACACTTGTCACACATGTAGGGTTTCTCTCCAGTGTGAGTCTTCCGGTGGTAGTCGAACGCAGTCCTATAGGCTGTCCTGAACCCACACTCCTTACACACCAGTGGTTTCTCACCAGTGTGCCGGGCCATGTGCTGGCTCAGGGCCTTCTTGGACCCCCCTGCATAGTCACAGTGCACACATTTGAAGGGCCGGTTCCCAGAGTGTACTTGGCTGTGCCTCGTTAGGTTTGAAGCATAACGAGTTGTGTAATCACAGAGAGGACACTTGTACGATTTATCCTCAGCATTTGTGTCCTGCTCAGCAAACTGTAAAAAAAGTTAGTTTTTTAAAGAAAATTTTAACTCTCTTGAGCTTGGAATGGTTTATCCCATCTGTGCACTCAAACATCTAAATTGGACATCAAATTTGCGGTAACACTAAAAATATTCATAGTTGCAGTTTTACTACACATAAAGAACATGTATGAAAGAATATATGCATCTACACAAATTGATCACATCATATCTTTCTTCAAGTGATGTATCCAAGTGAGTACATGTATGTACATGCAATATTATGGACCAAAATACCATTACATTTTATGTACAATTCTTGCCATTTGAAACTTCCCACAATGTTTCTGTTGTTATGTTATTACACATACACATGTACTATGAATTATTACACTACTCACCTGTACAGCTTGCCCTCCATTGATCACTTGCTGCCCTGGCAACCAAACTAACATTTCTGCAGCAGAAGTACAGGAAAAGTCAACTTCTTCATATGACACTGACTGGTCCGTACATTTGTCCTCTACTGTTTCTGATGCTGGTCCACATTCAACTGTCATGACTTCTTCTACGTCTGATTCTCTTCTCCCTTCTCTCACTTCTGTTATTTTTGTGTAACTGCTATTAGCATTGTCAGTTGGTTTGAAAGCCTGAGATGTATCCAATGCTAAGACAAGCTCAGTGTTAGATTCATCATCATGTTGGCTGACAGTTCTGTCTTCCTCTGCGTAAGATGTGACAACGGCAGGAGGTTCGGTTTGGACAACTTCATCCTCCTGTAAGCTATTACTGTTGCTGACATCTTCTGAGTGAGTGTCTTCTGGCTCAAAACTGAAGCAGATTTCAGTGGCACCGTTACTTGTTACGTATGTGTGTCTGTCGGTGCCGTGAGTTTGCCCTGACGACCCTCCTGCCCCGCTGTATTCCTTCTGCATGACGACCCTGAGCACAGCCACCAGCAGCTCCTTGTTGTGGACGTCCCCGGTGCTGATGTTTCTCCTGCCCAGTTCAGACACCACTTCCTCCATGTACAGTCTGGGGAGAACTGCCAAGGTCACGTCCTGGGACAGACCCAGGGGTTGGGAGTCAGGGGTCAAGGTCACGCCCTGAGACAGACCCAGTGGTCGGGAGTCAGGGGTCATGTCCTGGGACAGACCCAGGGGTCGGGAGTCAGGGGTCAAGGTCATGTCCTGGGACAGACCAAGCGGTCGGGAGTCAGGGTTCAAGGTCATGTCCTGGGACATACCAAGCGGTCGGGAGTCAGGGGTCAAGGTCACATTCTGGGACAGACCTAGCAGTTGAGGGTCAGGAGGTAAAGTCATTTCCTGGGACATTTTCTGGGAATAGAAATCCAGCAAATAATGAAGTCAGACACCCTGCAACTTGCAAGTAATGATTTTGTTGTCTAGTACTAGTCAATACATGTACTACCAGAAACACATTGAAAAAAGGGAGTCCAAACAACAACCTGCTCTACATACATTTCATATACACGTATGCCCGAAATTAACTTAATTTTCAGGCTAGTAAATTATCCAAAATATTATATAGTACAGCCTGACGTGTACTTTTTATGCAACAGTCGACAAGGAAGGCCTTTTAGGGAGTATGTCATTTTAGAATTATTTTAAGACAAACACCTCTTATTGGTTTAATACACCCCTGTGTTTCAACAAAGATGTTTATCCACCCTAACTCTTTGTCGGAACATAATTTATGTAACGTTAACGTTACATATTATAACTGTTAGTAGGCCTGCCCCCCCCCTCACAGCCTTTCCAAAAACACGACGAAAATTAGTATGAAAAACTTATTATATATATATTTGTAAAATGAAGACTTAAGACCATGACCAGTAAGATCTGAACACGTGCATTCATTCGTTGAAGTACCAAACGGCGACAGAAGTAGGAAGAGTTTCACAACAAACGCCCCCCTCCCCACTTTGTTTGAACACCAAGGCAACAATTGTTGAAAATTATGTAGCAGGAAAGTCCAAAAATATTATACTCATGTCTCCATCGTGTTAGCGAACACAATAAGACCATTCTTACCTTCTTCTGGAGACCACACGAACGGAAGAAACGGCCTCAAACACGTTTTTCGTCTTCCACGAGCTTGGAAAATGGCGGGCTCAGAGGGTAAAGGTCAAAAGTAATCAGGGCTGTCCCACTATGTTTCAGGGGTGTAAAATGGACTCTAAATAATCTCCCCTGACCAAATATGGAAGCAAAGTGTGTCTTCAAATACTAGAACAATCATGACTAGGGGTGGGTACCGGTCCAGGTGGACCGGTTCGGACCGTAAAAATTTTATCGGTCCGGTCCGAAAAACCGAAACGTCAGTGGACCGGTTTTTTTTGGACCGGAACAAAAATCTAAACTTGTAGTTACTGATGATCACTAGATACAAGAAGCCAGCCAGGAAAATCCAGCATCAAAATAAAAGAAATTTACCTTAGTTTCCGTATCCCTCCTTTTGCAACAATATTCTCCATATTTACATTACCGATAGTCATCTAGAAATCATAAAAGAGAACTTAACAGGCTGCGTTTGCTTCGGATCAAGCCGAAAAATCACTGATTTTACACCACATGGCATGGTCACACTGTGCAGCACATAAATTTTCACTCGAAATGAGAAATTAGTACCAAACAAAACGGACCATTATGTTCCCAAGGCTGTATTACTCTTTTGTTCTTGTGGTCAATTTGTTTTCTTTGCTTGAATCGCGTAAAATACCAAGGAAAATACAAGAAAAGTTCGGGAATCGGCTCTAAACTGAGCCGAGCGGCGGCCATCTTGGATTCCTTAAACCTGCAATATGGCCCAAACCGCTAGAGGGGGCGACTGCACATTGAAATCCTGCGATGTGATTGGTTGGGAAGTTTAATATATTAATATATTCTGTTCCTGAGGTGTTAGTAGCCATAGGAGTAGAGGAGAAGCTTGATAATGTATAGAACGGATGAAATAAATTAAAATGGGATAAAATAAATAAAATAAATTTGAAAATATTAAGTAAATTTTAAAAAATTAAAAAATAAATTTAAAAAAATTTTGTAGTGGTTACTTATGCATTGAGCATTTAGCAATGATCATTTAGCAAAAATTATTTGGTACTGATACTCCGGTATCCAGAATCAGGTACAGGTACAGGTCCGGACCTGGACCTGATCCTCTGGACCTGGACCTGGACCTGGACCTGGACCTGAAAGAGCCGAACAGGTACCCACCCCTAATCATGACATAATTATGCCCTCCCTCCATAAATGTGGAATAGTCCAAAATTATAGCATTTTCCCCAATATTTACCAATTTTTCAGTTACAGGTAATATTTGGAAGCAAAATGCATTACGAGACATAACATGAGTGCGCGTCCATCCTTGTCAACACGTGGAATAGTCCCAGTCCAGGCTGTAGAATTTTGCCCAAATACACAAATGTTGAGCAACATTGGCCTGTATAATTTCATGCAGTACTGAGTCATTCATACTATCAGCTGATATACAATAAGAAAACATTTGCAACTCCACCAAAAGTGTCAAATGATCTAAAAGAGGGAGGCCATTGAAACATCAGGTCATGTATAGAAGATGTTTTTATTTTCATTCAACTTTGACACCCATGCATGGTCAGTCGTACTTACGAACCCCCTTATGACCATCTGTTGTTCCGTATCTTGCAAGGTTTAGATACATGTATGTTTGTACCTTGTATCTGGAATGCTGTACGTATTTCAAGTCTAGATAAACATCCCTCCTCCAGCTACATATATGTAATACATTGTACCTGTAATAGTAATTTAGAATCCAGATGTAACTCGGTATTATCAGGTAAGTGAGGGCATCATTAACTAGAAAGGTAACACTCTCAAAGCAAATGCATGTTTTATTTGCATGTTGTCTTCTCTGTTTATTCTTACTCAAACACGTCCTTATATAACATTACGGTGACAGGAGTCTAAATCCCTCCTGCTATAAAATTGCAACATGATGTAACCCAACACTAGTTTCCATGGTGACAGACCTCTGGTTCAGGTCATTGATCTTGTTTGGAGAAGGAGAAGAATCTGAGCTAAAACAAATAATCAGTGTTACATATGCCAAAAAACAGTTACTCAAGCAACTGGCAACTGGCAATTTTGAAAACGTCAGACGTTTCAGCTAGTATCCACTAGCTTTCGTCAGTGACTGAGAGACCAGAGGGGAAAGCAGGTTTATATACACAACCTGTTGATTGATATGCAAATAAAGTGAAGACAAATGTTTGGAAGTCGAAAAAGGAACAAAAGTCAGACAAGTCAAGACAAGATGATGCAAATTAGTCTGAAAGCTCCTGTTATACAGGACAGGAGCTTAAGTGTTGTCTGTCCTCGGGGCTGGGAGTGCCAAATCACAAGTGCCGGAAAGATCGACCCGTAGCCCCCCTTCCCTGTTGAGGGTGGGGTTGTACATTCTTTCATATATTGCCTCTTTAACACCCCGTTCCCACCAGCGTGTTTCGCGGTCTAAGACATCCGTGGACTCGAGTTTGAAAGAGTGACCCTGGTTGTGTTGTAGGTGGTGGAAAATAGCTGAGGAGTAGCCGTTGGCACTAGGTCGGCAATGTTCTTTGTACCTTACTTTAAGCGGTCGACTTGTCTCTCCGATGTAGGTGTTGTTACAATTGGGCTCCTCACATTTGAGTCTGTAAATAACATTCGCCTTGGTACCCTTGTGAGGTCGGTCCTTAGGGTGTACCAGTCTTTGTCTGAGGGTTGAGTGAGGAATAGTGATGTTGGCCTTGTTTTTGTTGGTCAATGGTTTGCACTTCTGGGTTTTCTTAGACTGATCTGAAGGTTTGAGCGCTTTGTAACAGTTGCTTGAGTAACTGTTTTTTGGCATATCGTATTACCTGGATGTCTAACCTTCATCGACGAATCAGTGTTACAGTCTATCTGCTCATTTGATGTACAAGTAAGAAGATAAGAAAGCATGATGGCAAGCAAATGGCGGATCTTTTTTCTTGCATTCAAACAGAAGGAACTCTCCTGTCCATGCTGCAGTTAAGATGTCAATTGGCTTTTATGTCTCTTTTTAAATGCTTTTTTATGTGTTTCTGGAGATCAGATTTTCTCTTGAAACAATGGTCACAATGTGGACATTTGAATGGCTTTTCTGAACTGTGTGTACTCTTATGTAACCTCAAAGTTGATTGCTCTTTTGCTTTGTAGTCACACTGGTCACAGGCGTACGGCCTCTCATCAGTATGGACTCTCTTGTGCATTTTCATTCGAAAGAACGTAAATGTTCTGTAGTTGCTCTCTTTGCAAGTAAGTACCTCCTGTTGACGACTGTGTTGTTTCTCGTGCTTCTCTAAATGGGCTTCAGAAAAACATTCGTATCCACAGGAGTCACATGGCCAGGTTTTCTCTCCTGTGTGTTTTAACTTATGTTGCAATAGGTTGATTGAATTTGCTGATCTGTAGTCACACTGGTCACAGGCATGGAGTTTTTTTTCACCAGTATGCCTTTTCATGTGTTTATTCAAATAGTACTTTTTGTGGGTTTTGAAAGTACACTGATCACAGGCAAATGGTTTCTCTTTCATGTGTCTCTTCTGATGCCTCTTCAGAAGTTTCTGTGTTGTTGTCTTATATTTGCAGCGTGCAAAGTCACACCTGTATGTGCGTGGTGACTCTTCAGTGTGGGTTTTCATGTGCTTTTCCAAAAGGAAGCTTGATTTGCCACATATCCACAGATGTGACACTTGAGTGGCTCTTTTAAGTGAACTGTAGAGATGTGTTGGCGTAGATAAGAAGCTAGAGCACATCTGTATCCGCACATCTCACACAGGAACGGTTTCTCTCCTGTGTGGGTTTTCAAGTGGTCTCTTAAGGAAGTGTGGTAAGCTGTTCTGAAACCGCAAGTCTTGCAACGGTAGGGCTTCTCTCCTGTGTGGTGGACACGGATGTGAATTTGAAGGCCAGGTTTTGTTTTTGAGGCATAGTCACAGTGAGAACACTTGAATGGTTTCTCGTTGTTGGATCCGGAGTGTCTGAAGACATGCTCTCTGAAGTTAGAAGAATCCTCTGATGTGTACTCACAATGAGGACATTTTTTTAGCTGCTTGGTGCCACCTTGGTTAGTTCCTCCCTGAAATAACCAAGAAAAATATTACTGTACTATGGCGACTGAGATGTTCAATACTCTATAGACAATTATGACTAAGAAAAACAAAACTATTCCAACTTTAAAAAGATTAACTTGTTAGTTTGCTCCAAACTATCAATTTGATTTGATTTGATGTATTGAAATTGTAACAATACAAGAAAAGTCATAGTGGACTGTACCATTTGTGTTGGGGAGAGGGTGGTCCATCGATGTTCAGGTGCAGGTGTGGGTGTAGGGGTGGTGCATTGTTGGTCAGGTGCAGGTGTTGTAGTAGGGTTGGTACACTGTTGGACTGGGGCAGGTCCTGGGTTAGGGGTGACCCTTTGGTAGGTGTTGTGGTAGGGGTGATCCTGTTGGACAGATGAAGGTTCTGGGGTGGTGCATTGTTGGTCAGGTGCAGATGCTGGGGTAGGGGTGGCGCATTGTTGAATACTAGTAGGTGCAGGTGCTGGGGTACTGCTGGTACCCTTTCTATCGGGTACAGGTGCTGTGGTAGGGGCAGTCTGTTGTTGAACAGGTTGTTTGTTTGGTTCATGAGGATGTGCTGTGGTAGCTGACTCTTGGGATTGTGATGTCGCTTTTCCTAAACACAGGGACAAAAAGGAACATTTTGAAATTTCCATTATAAACAGGTTCATCAATTATCGAAGTGTACAAATGAACTTTGTAATACACCCAAGGCATATTACAATGTTCATTTGTATACAACAATATTTGATACTAGTAATTGATAATACACATTGTCACCTTCAGAGAATGTTACTAGTATTTATAAAATCAGGTTTGTGTGGCCTTACCAGATTCAGCACCTGATCCAAGACTCTGTTTCTGTCCACACAACGTCGCTGACATTGTTTTCCCTGTGGAAATGATTAGAACATTTTGAGACTCATGGTTCTTTCATTCATTATTATATACTTCAGTACCCAAAATGAAGACATTGTATCACACATAATAACATAATACAAAAAAGGATCCTAGTGATATGTTATCTTTCTATTCTTTCAGTGCTACAGTGGTAGGTGTTTGTAGTAGGTTCAGTGAATACCAAATTTTATAAATGTATACCTTGACTTGACTTTGGATCAACAATGATCGCCTTTTCAAACGTCACCCCTGTCCCACAGTATTCCTTCTCCAAGACGACCCTGAGCACAGCCACCAGCAGCTCCTTGTTGTGGACGTCCCCGGTGCTGATGTTTCTCCTGCCCAGTTCAGACACCACTTCCTCCATGTACAGTCTGGGGAGAACTGCCAAGGTCACGTCCTGGGACAGACCCAGGGGTCGGGAGTCAGGGGTCAAGGTCATGTCCTGGGACAGACCCAGGGGTCGGGAGTCAGGGGTCAAGGTCACACCCTGGGACAGACCCAGGGGTTTGGAGTCAGGGGTCACATCCTGGGCCATGGCTATTTCTGTGAACAGAAATGCAGCAACAATGTCAGCGGCACAGCCACAACAGATCAGCCACCTCCTAACCTATCAGACCATATTCATCGCCCAGAAACTACCAATCCTAAAAAGCTAGTACTACTAGAAAGGCATTTGAACACTAGAAAAGCATTTGAAAAGAAGCCAACTGTCAGGAATACGACAGTCCATGAAATCGGTATATAACGGTTATCCGGTTAAAACTATAACCCTGCGTTCATTACTATATTGACGACTTTTGAATTATGACCCTGTTAGATTATAGTATAATCTTATTTTACTCGTTGAAGTAGCAAACGGCGGTAGGTGTGGCGCAAAATCAACCCCCCATCCTCAGTTATTTTTTGGAACAGCCCAATTAATTTGTCATAACTTTAACGTTACATTTTTGCATAAAACAAACGTCCCCTTCCCCCATGTTTTATACAAATACAACCAAAAAATATTATTGACATAGCAGGAAATACCGTCTTCATCGTGTTACCGAACACAACAAGACCATTCTTACCTGCTTCTGGAGATCATACGAACGGAAGAACCGCCGTAAACACGTCGTTTTGGCTGCTTCGACGAGACTGATCTTAGAAAATGGCGGGCTCAGAGGGCAAAGGTCAACAGTGATCTGGGCTGTACCATTATGTTTCAGGGGTGTCAGATTCTGACTCTTCTCTTCCTGTATTATCACCGGGTAGTTTCACACAATCAGTTCAGTAACTTTTTCAGCAATATTTGCAAGCAAAGGGTGTCTTTAAATACAAGTCATGGCATAACTGTGCGTCCATCCCTGTCAAAACGTGGAATAGTCCCAGCCCATGCTGTAGAATTCTTCCAAAATACATTGTACACCAATTTTGAGCATGGCATGTACTTTATTGTAATACTCACTCATTACAGTAACTGCTAGTATCACAGGTCATTGACCTAATTTGTTTGGAGGGGAAGAAGAAACTAAGCAAAAACAATACATGTGTATGTTTTCCTTCAGTAAACATAACTAATCAGTGTTGCAGCATTCACTCAGATCATTTGCTCATACATGTATGTTATACAAGTAAGAAGAAAGGATGATGCACAAGCAAATGGCAGATCTTTATTTTTCTTGCATCTCAAAGACAAAGCAACTCTCTTGTCTATGCTGTAATCAAGGTGTCATTTGACCTTTATGTTTCTTTTTGATGTGGTTCTTCAGAACATCTTTTCTCTTTGAACAATGGTCACAATGTGGACATTTGAATGGCTTTTCTGAACTGTGTGTCCTCATGTGTATCCTCAAGGTTGCTGGTAAAGCTGCTCTGTAGTCACACTGGTCACAGGCGTACGGCTTCTCACCAGTATGGACTACGTTGTGCTGCTCCATTGCCCTGCAATCAAATGTTCTGTAGTTGCACTCTTTGCAGGTAAATACCCCCTGCTCACGACTGTGCTGTTTCTTGTGCTTCTCTAAAAGGGCTTCAGAAAAACATTGTCGACCACAGACTTCACACGGCCAGAGTTTCTCTCCTGTGTGTTTGAACTTATGTCGTCGGAGTCCAGATGAATCTTTTGATCTGTAGTCACACTGGTCACAGGCATAGGGTTTTTCACCAGTGTGATTTCTCATATGATTATTCAAATTGTACTTGTTGTGGGTTGTATAAGTACATTGATCACAGGCAAGTGGTTCCTCTTTCGTGTGGACTTTCTTGTGCAGCTGAAAGACCCGCTGTTTTATAGCCGTAAAGTTGCAGCCTTCGAAGTCACACCTGTATGGTAACTCTCCAGTGTGGGTTTTCATGTGGGTTTCCAGAAAGGAAGATTTTGTTGTCACATACCCTCAGATGTGACACTTGATTGCTTCTGTGGAGTGTACCAAAGAGATGTGACTGCGTAGAGAAGCCGCCATAGCAGCCCTGTATCCGCACATCTCACACATGTACGGCTTCTCTCCTGTGTGGGTTTTCTGGTGACTTTTGAAGGCTGTGTGGTAAGCTGTTCTGAAATCGCAAGTCTTGCAACTGTAGGGCTTCTCTCCTGTGTGATACGCATGTGACTACGAAGGCAAGCTCTTGTTTTTGTTGCATAGTCACAATGAGAACATTTGAATGGTTTCTTGTTGGAGTGTGTGAGGACATGATTTCTGAAGTTAGAAGAATCCTGTGATGTAAACTCACAATGAGGACATTGTTTCATCTGTTTGGTGCCACCTTTCTTTGTTTGTCCCTGAAAGATGCAAGAAAATGATGAAAATATTACCATACTAAGGGATACAGCAGAGACGTTCAATAGACAATAACGACTGAAAAAACAAAACTCTTTCCAATGTACAAAGATCAACTCGTCTCTTTGCTCCTAATTATTACAACAGTTATTGTACATGCTGTCCCTGTTTACTGTTTAAACTTATTGCAAAGTATGATGCATGAAAAGAAGGGGAAAAAAGGCTAACTTCTAGAAGCCAGATTTTTAGGCTGAACTTACAGTAACTTTTACCTGTGGAATCTGGACCATGTCAACCTCCTCTGAGTCTGAGGATGACCAGGAACCTCCATCGATAAAGCTGTCCACCTCTGCCATAGTGGACTGTACCATTTGTGTTGGGGAAAGGGTGATCCACTGTGGTTCAGGTGCAGGTGTTGTCCATTGTTGGATAGGTGCAGGTGCTGAGGAGGTGGTGAAATGTTGGACAGGTGCAGGTGCTGGGGTAGTGCATTGTTGGACAGGTGCAGGTGTTGGAGTACAGCTGGTACCCTTTTTATCAGGTGCAGGCGTTGTGGTAGGGGCGGTCCATTGTTGGTCAGGTGCAGGTGTTGTCCATTGTTGGACTGGTGCTGGGGTACAGGTGGTACCATTTCTATCAGGTACAGGTGCTGTGGTAGGAGCAGTCTGTTGTTGAACAGGTTGTTTGTTTGGTACATGAGGATGTGCTGTGGTAGCTGACTCTTGGGATTGTGATGTTGTTTTTCCTGAACAGAGGAACAAAAAAGGAACATTTGGAAATTTCCATTAAAAACAAAGTGGAGTACACAGTTCATCTGTACAGAGATGTTAGAATACATATTGTCACCATCAGTGAATGCCATTTACAAGTTCAGGTTTGGGTGGCCTTACCAGCCTTACCAGCTCCTGCACCTGATCCAAGACTCAGTCCTGAAACATCGACCCGTGCCTGTCCACTCAACGTCGCTGACATTTTCCCTGTGGAAAAGTTAAACTTTTTAAGAATCATGTGCTCATACAAATTTGTTCATTCATTATTCATTATTGTTCTATTATTGTTATATTTACATAATAACATACATAATAACATACTTCATACTCAAACAAATTCATATATACAGTGACAGATGTCTAAATCTCTCCTGCTGCGAAATTGCAACATGATGTTACCCAACACCTAAGGCTGTCTGGTTCAGGTCATTGACCTTTTATGTTTCGAGAAAACTGAGCTAAACAATGTTTTACTTTGGTAAACATAATAAATCAAGGACATTATATAATAAATGTATACCTTGACTTGACTTTGAAACAACGATGTTTGCCTTTTCAAACGTCACCCCTGTCCCACAGTATTCCTTCTCCAAGACGACCCTGAGCACAGCCACCAGCAGCTCCTTGTTGTGGACGTCCCCGGTGCTGATGTTTCTCCTGCCCAGTTCAGACACCACTTCCTCCATGTACAGTCTGGGGAGAACTGCCAAGGTCACATCCTGGGATAGACCCAGGGGTCGGGAGTCAGGGGTCACATCCCGGGATAGACCCAGGGGTCGGGAGTCAGGGGTCATGTCCTGGGACAGACCCAGGGGTCGGGAGTCAGGGGTCAAGGTCACATCCTGGGATAGGTCAGCAAGCGAGGTCATTTGTTGGGACAGCATGGACAGGGCCATGGAATGATGGATATTTCTGGGAACAGAAATGGACAGCAATGTCAGTCACAACATGCCAGCTATACCCTAGCCAATCAGGCCAAATTCATTATCTAGAGAAGAATCAGAACTACCAAAAATGCATTATTTATTATTTGAATGCTCAAAACTGTCACATAATAATTTTTATGTCTGAAAAATAAGTATGAAAATCGGTGTGTAAGACGTAACCCTGCATTGATTATTATATTGATGACTGAAGAATCGTGACCCTGTATGACTAAAGCACTTATTTCACTTGTTAAAATACCAAACAGCGGTAGGAGTGGTGAACAAAGTACCACAAACCACTTCCACAACAAACGCCCCCCTCCCCATTTTACAAACCCAAAGAATTTGTTGACATGTAGTTGGAAATTACCATTCTCGTGTCTTCACCTCGTTATTGAACACAATAAGACCATTCTTACCTACTTCTGGAGATCATACGAACGGAAGAAACGGCCGTAAATTCGTCGTTTTGTCTGTTTCCACGAGTGAGTTCGATCTTGGAAAATGGCGGGCTCAGAGGGCAAAGGTCAACAGTAATCTGGGCTATACCACTATGCTTCAGGGGTTCTAGGTTACAACTACCTGTTATACTAGTATCCGTTCAGTATTAAAATATTACTTTTTGGAAGCAAAGGGCATTTTAACTACGAGTCGTGTGGGAAGAGCAAATGATGGCAAGAAAATGTGTCTCTTTATTTTTATTTCATTTTAACACATCACTGACAAAACAAGTCTCCTGTATAGAGAGTGTACCGATACACAGTGTACTGGAACTGTACCACAAAAATTGATTAAAATCACTATGTTACAGGTAATGTACCTGTATCAAGTTGTACTAATTACATAATCTCCAAGCAGATCCTAGGGTCTCAAAAATAGCACTATCCAATTGGCCAGAGAGGGTCCATGCACGACTCAGGGGTCGGGGTAGCTAAAAACAAAACAAAAACGGCCATACAATAAAAGCTAAGGATCATTCCCCCACAACCTCTGCTTGGAGAGTACTAATTACATTCTTACCAGTAGTCTAAAACTAGTAAGTACTAGTATAATAGTAGTATCTGGTCCCCCATGGGTTCTAGAGACTGGATAGTTTGTGTTACAGATTGACAGTGTCATAAAGCCCATTATGTAACTACTGTCAATGTTGTACTGTCAATAACGGAATTAAGATATGATTTCACCTTTATGCTTATAGTTAAAGTGGCTCTTCAGAACATCTTTTCTCTTTGCACAATAGTCACAATGTGGACATTTGAATGGTTTTTCTGAACTGTGTGTCCTCATGTGCTTCTTGAGGGTTACTCGTAAAGCTGCCCTGTATTCACACTGGTCACATGCGTACGGCCTCTCACCAGTATGGACTCTTTTGTGCTCTTTCATTGACTGGGATTCGAATGTTCTGTAGTTGCACTCTTTGCACACAAGTAGCCCCTTCTTACCACTGTGCTGTTCCTTGTGCTTCTCTAAAAGGGCTTCGGAGAAACATTTGCGACCACAGACGTCACACGGCCAGATTTTCTCTCCTGTGTGTTTACGCTTGTGTTTGGAGAGTCCGGATAAAGACACTGATGTGTAGTCACACTGGTCACAGGCAAAGGGCTTTTCACCAGTGTGAGTTTTCATGTGTTTAGTCAAACAGTACTTATTATGAGTTTTGTAAGCACACTGATCACAGGCAAATGGCTTCTCTTTCACGTGGACTTTCTGTTGATGCTTCTGAAGATTCCTCTGTATTGTTGCCGTAAAGCTGCAGCCTTCAAAGTCGCATCTGTATGATGACTCTGTAGTGTGGGTTTTCATGTGGCTTTCCAGATTGGAAGCTTTTATTGCCACATATCCACAGATGTGACACTTGAGTGGTTCTTTGGAGTGTACTGTAGAGATGTGTCGGCGTAGACAATTAGCCAGAGCTGTCCTGTGTCCGCACACATCACACATGTAGGGCTTCTCTCCTGTGTGGGTTTTCATGTGTTTCTTTAAGGCTTCAGAGTGCGCTGTTTTGAAATCGCATGTTTTGCAAGTGAAAGGCTTCTCTCCCGTGTGGATGCGTGTGTGCGAACGAAGAAGATGTCTTGTTCTTGCTGCATAGTCACAATGAGAACACTTGAATGGTTTCTTGTTGTTGGAGTGTCTGAGGACGTGCTTTCTGAAGTTAGAAGACTTCAGTGATGTGTACTCACAATGAGGACATTTTTTCAGCTGCTTGGTGCCACCTTTCTTTGTTCGTCCCTGAAAAAAACATTGAAAGAATCAGTTTTCAAGACAAATTGAAAACAGTGTACATGTAATATTTATACATGTATCTCTGCAGACTCTGCTACTGATACAGTAGCCTTGGGGCCATCCAATTTCAGGGTTGCCTCTACAAATCAGATGGCACTCAGGCTACTTTAATATACAGACCAGAGATATTCAAAAGACAATAACTATAATAATAAGCACAAAAAGAAGAGAAGAAATCGGCAGTCACAGACCATGTTGCCAGAAACAATTGTGTGATAGACTGGGAGGTGAGCCAAGGTCATAGATAGGGAGGACAACAGGAGAATCCGATGGATTAAAGAAGCAGTCTGGATAAGAAAATCAACCCCAGTGATGAACCGGGATGAGGGGAAATACAAGCTCAGTTCCCACGTTTGGGATTGCATTCTCGCCGCAAAAGCGCCACCTACTTTGGCGGTAAATAGCGGCGAGTTGCAGAACTCCAGTCAGATTCTAGCTCTGAGGAAGGTGTCTGATAGACATCGAAACGTAAGCAGGTGAGAACCTTACTAGTTGTGTATGAAGAAAATTCTATACCCTAAATAACTATTACAGTTTACAAAGATCAACTTTTGTTTTCTTGCTCCTAATTATTACAGCATTGTTAGTACAAGCTTCTACCATGTCACTATCACTGTTCATCTTAACTTACTACATGTATTTACTGCAAAGTGAAAAGTACTAAATTTGAAGAAAGTAGAAATATTTTACTCTCTGGCAGAAAATTTTGAAACGGATATTTTTTCTCTGAACTTAAAAAACTGTAGTTTTCACCTGTGGCTTCTGTACCATGTCCAACTCCTCTGCTTCAGAGGATGTCCAGGAACCTCCATCAATAGAAACAAAGTTGCCCACCTCTGCCATAGTGGACTGTTCCATTTGTGTTGGAGAAAGGGTTATCCATTGTGGTTTGTATGAAGGTGTTGTGGTAGGGGCAGTCTGTTGTTGAACAGGTTGTTTGTTTGGTACATGAGGATGTGCTGTGGTTGCTGACTCTCGGGATTTTGGTATTTCTTTTCCTAAAACAGAGGCACAAAAAAGAACATTTGAAAAGGCCAATTCAAAACAGACCATAGTTATCTGTTTGTACACCAGTAGATCTAGAATACATTTTGTCACCTTTAAGCTTTACAGAATGTTATTTATAAAGTCAGCTTTGTGTAGCCTTACCAGATTCTGTGACCGATGCTACACTCAGTCCTGAAACATCAACCCGTGTCTGTCCACACAGTGTAGCTGATATCTCTTTTCCTGCATAAAAGTTGTTTTAAATTTTGAAGAAAAAAAAAGTAAAATTGTGAGCTCATAGTCACTGTGAATTAACAATAAAGAACATTTATACAATTACTAAGAAGCGAGAAGAAGTTGAAAAGACTAGAATACATTAGACATTTATATATACATGTACATGTAATAGTTATATGTATATTTATATGAATATGTATTCGAATATGTATAATGTGTGACCTGCGCTTAGTCCAGTGGGGCAAAAATGTACAATAAAGGTCTTCATTCAATAAAGAGTAAAAGAAAATTATCAAAGGAAAATGTGGTCATCTTGCTAATCATCCAGTGCAACAGTGATGTTTGTGGGAGCTTTAATATCAAAGCTTGTATACCTTGAGTTGGCATAGAAACAACAATATGTGCTTTGTCATATAGCGTCCCTGCCCTGCTGTATTCCTTCTCTATGACGACCCTGAGCACAGCCACCAGCAGCTCCTTGTTGTGGACGTCCCCGGTGCTGATGTTTCTCCTGCCCAGTTCAGACACCACTTCCTCCATGTACAGTCTGGGGAGAACTGCCAAGGTCACGTCCTGGGACAGACCCAGAGGTCGGGAGTCAGGGGTCATGTCCTGGGACTGACCCAGGGGTAGGGAGTCAGGGGTCAAGGTCACATCCTGGGACAGACCCAGGTGTAGAAGGTCAGGAGGTAACATTACTTCCTGGGGTAGAGCCATGCCTATTTCTGGAAACAGAAAAGAAACAGTAACGTCAGCCACAAGTTGCCCACATGCACATCATAAAGAGTTAAGTAGAGCTATGGACTAATGGAGTAGAGCCAAGTGGGAGGTTTAATAGTAATCAAGTTTATGCTATCCCCAAATCCAGCAAGTAGAAATTTTAATGTCAGTACCACCAAAAACACAGGAGCCTAAACAACAACCTCGACTTTTTTTCAAGAGTAGATTACTAGTATGCCCCCAAAAGGTACAACGATTTGTTATGTAAACCCATGGAAAAACCATCAATAGCCTAACTTACTTTATAACTATAGCCTCCTAGGACCAGGACCAGCTGGGGGCAATTATCGCCGATACCAGGTATCGGGACCCCCGGGTTTAACGTGCATCATAATTTACTAAATTGATGGCTTTCGAATAATTTGCGAACAAGTCTGATCAGAACACTTGTTTTCTCCTGTGGGAGTAAAAAGGTGGACACAACTGGAGAGACAACAACAAGGTAAACGACAAAACAAACGGGCCGAAACAAACGCCCCCCCCCTCCCCATAAATTACACAGACGCACCAACAAATTTACTATATTGTTGACGTGCAGCATGGAATTCCAACACTCATGTCTTCACCTTGTTACCCAACGTAACTCGACCATTCTTACCTACTTCTGCAGGTAACACGCACGGAAGAAACGGCCTTAAACACGGTTTTTGTCTACATTTTCTCGGACACCGATCTCATCTCCTCCAGAAACAGACTACATCAGAGGGCAAAGGTCACCATTCATCTGGGCTGTGCCACTATTTTTCAGGGGTGTGTGATACTAAAAAAAATCTGAGGAAAATCTACATTAATTTTACTATTCGTATTTTACCCATGAAAAAGCCACAACACATCAATGCACTGTTTCAGAAAATAATTTAGGATTTAATATTGTACATAGTTCATGGATTTTAAATGTTTCGTTTTTAAAGCTAATACCGATGGTTTTATTGTAGTGGATTTTATGATATGTGTAAATATTTTAGCAACTTTTTCGATCTGATGCATCTGATGAGACTTACATGTGTAACAATGGGCACAATTCAGCCTACATGCAAGTAGTGCTGCAATGTCGATTGAATAATAAACCATTTGATTGATTGATTGATTGATTGATTGATTGATTGATTGATTGATTGATTGATTTCCAAATGTAGGTGCAAATATAAAGCTTTACCACTACAGCAGCAAGTTAACATATCATTTCCAATATAACATTGATTGCTATGACCATGCTATGACAATTGCTATACCATAAAAAATTACATTTCATAAAAAGTAGTTCCTATGTCAGTATGTGATACAAAAAGCACCCTTTCAGCAAGTCTTCACCAAATTTCTCAACTGGGATAAATTAATATTTGACGTCACCTATTAAAGAAAATACTAATAGGTAAGTTCTCCTTCATTTTCTATTTGTTCAAGAAAATATATGTCGAACAATGGTAATATTTGCAGCTATGCTTTCTCCAACTTATCTAAAAGCTTACATTATAAGAGGTGGATTAAACTCTGACATATTTCTTTGTCTTAAAAAATATGATACAGACCAGTTGACCAGTTTAACTAAGGAGGTTCTTTTGAAACTGGTATCCATTACACAAGTCTGGATAAGTTGTTGTTACATCAATGGTGTCATCTGAGAACCTTTCTTTACATGTAAACTTTACAAGCAAGAACAATTATTCTTTAATAATATCCATAATCTCATATAAAAGTAGTGATATTGTAATACTATTACATTCCTGAGGAATAAGCTAAGGAATGACCTCCGCGACCCTGGAACCGACCTCCACACTTTCTCCTCCAATCAAAAGGGACTTCTGCAGCCTCGTGATATGATTGGCTGAGACACAGTCTCCTTGGTGATGAACCTTGACCCAAACATCCCCTAGAAAAAGAACAAAAGTGCATTTCAAGAAATTGTCTTTCATTTTACTGATATCAGAGTATCTAAAAAAATTTCTAGTATTCACAATGAAGTTTTCACCTTTTGTGACCTTTGACCCTACAGTTTTCAGAAGCTGCAGCCCGACCGCGGGGTCAACGGCTTCTCCGGCCTTTGACCTCCCAGCTCCCAGCTCTGCCGACACTCGGGCCAACTCCAGGGCATCTATAGACTGGATGAATCCTGCAGATAACGAAAATAACAAGAAGCTTTATTTCACTGTTTGGCTATACAGCATAAGATACTGTAATATGCATTACCAGCCGGCAGCTTCATTTTTTCAACAGCTGTTGCAAAAACCACTATGATAGCTTCTGACAACTTGGTGGCATCCAATGGCTAGGCTAGCGTACACAAGATCAAGAGGTCACAGGTTCAACTCCTTCCATTTCTGGCTGGACTTGGGAAAGGTACTTTCATCACTCCACCCGGGTGTAAAATGGGGACTTGACTTCAGTTGGGGAAGTAGGAGACAGTGGAAGGAGAGGGATGGGCTCTGCCTTCTAATACTGTGTCCCAGATACAATGGATTAAAAATGCACAGCCCCTACAGCCTGACAAAAAGGCTGATGGACTACTTTTACTCAGTAACAACACTCACCACTAGTTTGACAGCAGAGATCCTGCACATGTTGCGCCCGTGGCAGGATGGTGAAGATATCAGTGTCTGGACAGCACAGTGCCTCTGCTGTCTCCTGCTTCACACCTGGAAAATGTACATGATCAAGGGAACAGTCTTTTATATTATAGTCTAACATGCAATGTACATGCAAAGTTTTTTTTTGTCAAAGTTTTAATGCAAAGTTGGTTTCAAAAAAAGAGAGGCAAACCCTAACCTTGTGCCACCATCATATCACAGAACTTCTGTAGGGCCTCCCCGTTGCTCAGCTTCTCTGCAATCTTTTCAGCACCCTCTGAGGCTGTGGCTGCAGTACCCACACGAGCCAACAGGTGGCCACCTGGGACAACAAAAGTGCAACTTGCTGTAGTGTAAACCTCACTGTTGTAACAGTGGGGGGTTTATAGACGCTACCAACTGATCCAGCTGATGGGTCTAGACCTTTTAGCCAAATGGTTAGAGCATCGGGGTGTCAACTGGTGCCCGGGTTTGGCGTGGGTTCAATCCCCGGCCCGGGAGTGTCTTTCTATTTCTACTCTCCAAATTCTTACACTGTTCGTAAAGTGTATGAGACTGATAATGTTTTCATCTATTCCCCAATTCTTTCCTTTATTAGGTACTGAAGCCTTTAATCCATTTATTCTTTCGTCCTTCTGTCCATCCATCCATTCATTCATTCATTCATCCCTCCTCACCTAGCTGACAGACCAGCTCCTTGAGATCCTGCGGCCCCTCTCCCTGCAGACACAATAGACTCTCCCACACCTCCAGGCCATTACCAATGGTCAGTCCGATGGGATTGTCCATTCTGGTCAGCAGGGCCACAGTCTTCATACCCAGGCCCTCGCTGGCCGACACCTTAACAAGGAAAATACAGTACATTTGTTTCTTTGTTTTACAATGGTTAGTACAATGATGTAAAAATGTAAAGAGATGTAAAAATTCTAATCAATCAGAGTCTTTTCTCCTAAAACACCTTCACACAGTGGCACCATGGTGGCACACACACTACCTCCAAATTCACTTTACAACATTCTATATCAGACCACACTGACTTATGGATGACATCATCTGAAGACCCCCAAACTAGTGTGCACGGGGTGAGTAAACAAAATCCAGCCCCCCAAAATGATGCTAAACTAAAGGAATACAAAGCTGGGATTGTGAATTTGCGATAGTACATAGCGACTTTTAAGACAAGCCGGACCTGCAAAAATCAATGCCTGCACGAATGTCATCCATAGAATTAAATCAGTGTCACCTTACACCTTACACCTATGTACATGTTGCGTGCAAATTCTGTGTCCTTCCGTGTCTTTTATTGGCCTGGCAAAGAAAAACTCACCATGCTTTGTGCCAGGTCCCTAGCCTTGTCCAGGGTCTCCATGAAGGCTGCCTTGCCATACTTCACATCCAGCACCAGTGCAGACAGGCCCTCAGAAGCCTTCTTGGAGACTATAGAAGCTGTGAGAAAAAGGCAGAACAAAGTGCAATAATTTATATCACCATACAATGAAAAAATAAATAAATGCACTTTTTTCCATTTGTGTATACATTAGCAAATAACTCAAGGTAATGTATAACATTTTTTGACTGAAGAAATTTGTTAATACAATGTACTAGTAATACAAAATTTACCTGTGATGAGAGGTAGAGATGCGACAGTGCCAGTGACATCTCTGATACCATACATGATCCTGTCTGCTGGAACAATGTCTGCTGTCTGTCCTACAATACAGCAGCCAACCTGCATGGGAGTAGTGATAATAATGTATTATATAGTCATTTACTAGTAGGCAACTTAACAAATAGATTGATACAAGTGGTTCATCAAGACCTAAGTGTAGTGTACCTTTTCCAGGATGTCCCCCATCTCACCAGTGGTACAGTCCACAGTGAAGTTGGGTATAGACTCCAGTTTGTCCAGAGTCCCTCCAGTGTGACCAAGGCCTCGGCCTGAGATCATGGGAACCTGGGGAAGGCAGACTAACATCTTGAAGGATATACACAGAACTGGGTGTGCTTTCTGCCTTAGAGCATAGTTTCTTCAGACCTTTTATATAGTCTTACAGAAAAGAAGCTGCATGAGTATATTGAAAAGTCCTTGGGAGTCTACCTTAACTTTTAGAAATCTGAGATTTTAGACTTCTTGGAAGTATTCTGTGTTTTCATGACCTTCAAGTTCACCCCATTTCCTGTGTCTGACCTTTTGAACTCCAATTATTTTGCCTGTCTATCTTTCCCACACACACAAGTGCTGTCAACCTACTCTCAAGTCCACCCCATTTCCTGTGTCAGACCTTTTGACCTGCTGCTTGTCAGTCTTTTCACCTGTTTTATACCAAGATAGATAAACAATATTCAAGTGGTGTCAGACTTTATATTCGACCAACATTTTTGACCTTACTAGACAGTGCCCTCTGACCTTTAACCCACAGGCCGCCAGCGCGGGTGCGAGCGGCAGGCTGATCTTGTCCCCGACCCCGCCCGTGGAGTGTTTATCCACGATTAGCCCCGCCCACTCCGCGGGGAAACTGAGCGTGCTCCCTGAGTCCCTCATCGCTCGAGTCAGTGTGATGGTCTCATCTCTGTTCATGCCATTCAGGAAGATGGCCATTAACATAGCACCTGGAATTGTGAGTGAATAAATACATCATACTGTTGTCAAACATTTATTTATTTATTTATTGAAAAATGCAACAAGACATTACACTGACTCTCAAGGCAGCAAAGCTGATATTAGAGAGTCAACATATAAGGAGAAAACACATAGGGCACATAATTTCAAATACAATGTGAAATACAAGAACAATCATAAACCTATATCATTCTGATTAATTAAGTACATATATATAGATGATCCTCTTTGTTTATCTTGTTAATTACGGTACTAGTTGATGCCAACTCGAAATAGGAAAAAAACACTTTATAGAAAACCATTATTATTGCAGTTTCAGAACAGGCTGCTAGGGGGACCAAAATTTAATTACTTTTTCTTTTGGGCAAACTCTGCCAAAGAACCCCAAAAGTGATACAAACTCATTTGAATACTTAGTAGTATAATTTCCTTGCTCATTCTAATCTTAAAAGCCTTCATGCTCACAAACCACTACCTCATGTGAAACCATCAATTCATGTGAAACTGAAACCTAAAAATCTGATGATTCAAATGGGGTAGTGAAAGTGAAACCTTGGAAGTGAAAGTGACACCCAGGTTCCAAGTAAAATGCCTTTAGCCTCAACCAGGAAGGTATCAAAATGTGTAATAAACTGGTGTTAGTTTCACTCATTTTACTAAAATTTTGTAGAACTAGATGCAGGTCTTTATAATGGCTTTGACAGAGTTTATTCACTTCTTCCCATGTTTTAAACCTATGGCCTCAAATGATAAAATGACGTTCTGAAACTTCATGATAATTTTTTAGTTATCCTGTTTAAAAAGACACAAATGCAGGTGACAACATTGCCTTGACCCTTTCATACAGACGATAGCTTTACATACAATTAGTTTTAGACAACTCAACATTATTTTCCCTTGGGACACAGTACAAGTTTTAACTTTATTAAAACACTGTGTGCCCCGCCCCCTAATCTAAAACAAATATGAGTAAACCTACCGATCTGACTGTCTTGAAACTCTTTGCTGACCACCCCTTTAACAAAGTACTGGATCTCTTCCTTGCTGAGAGCTTGACCGTCTCGTTTCTTAGCTATGACATCCGGAGCTCGAAAGTTGGACATCTCCACTTCTCTTTGTCTTGAGGAATCCGTAGCCATGTTTCTCTTGACTTGTTCAAACGTGGCTCCCGTTGTTGTAGCATTGAAGTTCCGGTGACCTGTGCTGCACGTATCTGCGACCTTTGCACGTTTAGCTGACCGAGACATGGTGCTGGTCAAAGTCCGGAAAACCCACCTGGTCAACAACTGGTTAAACAGTGACATGATCGGCTACTTCCGTATTTCTTCTTTCACAAACTACGAGAGCTGTCTTTTGTAATGAATAAGTTTTGCCTTCAAATTCCTCAAAATAAAAAGTTATACGACGAAACGTACCCCCTTAAAGAATAAATAAAATATATTCATATACCTATAGTGAATATTTATACTGTATTATATGGGTATATTGGAAACATTCTTGCATATGTTGCATTCAAAACTTAAGGCAGCAAAATGTTTAGTACAAACAGCTTAATCCTTCCCGTCATGCAACACGTCAAATAAGACCCATTTTGAAAGGAAAAGCGCAAAAATGTCGTCTGCTGATCACAAAATGCACAAAACTCTCCTCAAAAACGTCCACGAAGGTTTGCCACCTCCAGGTAACATTTCTGGAGAAACAGTAACCGTTAGAGGAGACTATCTGTATTACCATTATGTCTGTGACGGGACAGAGGATCGGGTGAGGACACTTTCTTTAGAGTCGTGTTTGCCCCCCTCCCACTCAAGATTGGCCAGATAGTGATCATTTTCGAGTAGCTCCTTTAAAAGACTATTCATGGACCATGGCAAATTGTATTCACGTATGTAACAGTGAGATGCAAGTATGTAGATTATATTTGATGATTCTCAGACATCAATTTTTTGGTTAGATATATGATTCCATAACTGATAAGATCAAGGAGCTAAATCTAGATTATAACGTTAACAGGGTTATCCTTAGTTCGTTAACGTTAACTGTTCTACGTGAATGCGCAGGCCTTTTGTTATTGTGCATGACACTGAAAATCCATCAAAAACGAACCTAGATTTTACAATATAAATGTGATTAAAGCTCTACAGACATATATCCCATTTAACGGTAGCGTTTCACATTGTAGTTTGACCGTACGCAAAATTCACAGCTGAATTTTGGGTCACATTCTACTCAATCAGTCCAATACAAAGAGGACGTCCAAACATATTAAAAACATGGAACTGTTTTGAAGGTCATATTCTGAGTCCGTCTGTCATTCTGCAAGGAAGGTATCAAGCTTTATATTCAAATTTTTTCAATCATTTTCTGTTCACCTCTCCAGGGCTGGGGCTGTGCCTACAGAACTCTGCAGTCTCTCTGTTCCTGGGTTCACTTCCAACAGAAACAGACTTCTGCCAGCCCCAGACACCCTCCGACTATAGCAGACATCCAGAAGGCACTGGTTGAAATGCAGGACAAGCCGGCAAGCTTTGCAGGGTCCAAGGACTGGATAGGATCTGTGGAAGTTGGCCTCTGTATAGACTATTTTTATGATGTGAGTCTTGTAACATTGCATAGATATTAAACTTTCTACATCATTTTTGAATTAAGTGGTTCTTACGTCTGTCAAGGTTAAAAATTGTAAACATCATTGGTTCTCTTCATTTTGTACTATTGAAATGATTTTTATGAATGATTCTTTCTTAATATTTAATAATACTAATAATTCTGCTATGCATTGCATTTCTTGGAATATACTCCATACTGAAAACTATTTTTTTTTCTTCAAATGTTTTCTTTGATCCTTTAAGGTTCCTTGTAAGATTGTACATATCAACAGTGGCAGTGAAATTCCAGACAAAATTGCAGAGCTGACAGAGCACTACAGGAGTATAGGGTCTCCTGTTATGATGGGTGAGTTTGCCAGGGTATGTCAGTGCTATGTTACAAGCACTACTACTGTGTGAGAATATTAGCCAGGCAGGAGTAGCTTGCAGTACTTGCCTCACCTGCTAGGGGTAGCAAGTAATGCAGTGCAGCTAGCTTTTCCTTGGCATTCCCTCTACCCCTACTCTATAGTAGTGTGTTTCGCTGGGTTCTTTAGCATGCAGAGGTTTGATGCCTAAGACAGATAAACCTGAAAATTAGTACAGAGCTCAGAATACTTCTTTCTGCATACCTGCACTGGTACATTGTTCAGTGCAGGTAGACATCAGAAAAACCTGCAAAGCTCCAATTTTATCTGCACCAATCTGCATAGTATTACTATTACATAGATGGTATTTCAAGCCCTGTAGCAGATATGATACATGTACATGTACCTCTTGGCTGTCATATAAATTCCTTTATCCTCATAACAGAACAATAGGATTTCTTGTTGGCCATAGAGTCTTTCATCTTCACTTTTCCTTAAGATAGGTTGCTATGGCAACCGTGCTGCCTGTGTCCTTGCTTGCCATCTTAAGTGAATTGTTTGTCCAAAGGAATTATGCCAAGAAAGTAACATGGTATTTAGTAAGGAGGGTATTATTACAAATTAACAAACGTGCCTGTATTTCCACTCACAACATATTGTTGTGCTGTACATGTATGTCATGGTAAAGGGGCTCAAATTATATAAGACTAGACCTCCTCTTTTAGATGATAAGCAAATGTAGAAAGTGACAAAATTCTTGTCAACATAATGACTTTTGCTTTTGAGTTATTGCTTGCAAGATTTCTATATAATGCATGTCCATGTTGCTTGTAATGTCATGACACATGAGCTCAAATTGTAGATTTCTTGATGTATGTTCAATTGTTGGAACAGCACTGGTACACAAAGTTGAAGAAAAAGAAGAATTGTTGGATTTATACATGAATTTCAGCTGGTTTAGGGTCACAAAGTGAGTGTAGACAGAGTGCAGTCTCAAAGCAATTTTATCGGCAAAGTTTCTTACATAAGTCTGTTCAATTATTAATGATGCAGTTCCAAAAATCATTTGTGCCCTTTTCTAAACTGATGAAACATCATGTGCTGACAAAGAAACTGTCCCAAGACCAGGAATGTCTGTCCTGCATAATTTATGATTGATGTATCTTATTGTCAATAGGAAGTATGTGTAATGTATAATGGATGGTTGAAGCCGTCTTGTCCTGACCACCTGTATTATATAAGTACAGGTGTGTTTCACAGATGTTTCCAGGTACTAAACTACAGAAAGATGCCACCGGATTAGTCTTTTCCTTTTCCCATTCATGTTGACATCTGTTTTGGCGGGTCAACTTTCCCTAACTCCAAAGTCTAAATCCAAAGCTCTTTTAGATAGGTGGGTTGTCACCTATAGCAATACCGTAAATATGTTTACATTTGCAGTGGTTTCATTTTTGCAGTTTCTGCATAGTCTTGACTTCATGCAAAAGCATGACACTGTGAATATGTGCTTTGTATCTCTATTGTACTAAAGAATTGTGTCAAACGTGAACTTCTGTTACTCTCTGGTCACCCATAAATAGGCTATGTATTGTACCTGTAAGCCTCTAGCCTAGGGTAAACTCAAGCACAATGCTGCATACTACAACAGAGATAGTCATCAAAGAATGCAAGATAGCCTGATGGTTGTACAAGCCTGGCATATTGATACGGCTAACTCCACTATATGTTTTTCCAGCTGTTCAGAAAATAGCCCAAATCTTTAAAGACTGTCAACGTTTCGTAATTTTTAATTACATTTCAGTCCTTTGACACAAAAAGCTCTCAAATTTAGCAATACCATAAACAATGCTATCATCAGGATGTAGGTTTGAGACAGCATACATGTAAATAAAAATCACTGAACCAAACAGACATGGTTGTATGTGTAAGGTATTGACAAATTCAGTAACAAATTCTATTTTGGTTACAGAATATATGTTCAGTTTTCCTGCCACAATCTGTATCACAGATAACAGTACTAGTAAGTGTACTCGTATTGGATGCATTGGTCAAGGGAACTTTTTATTGTTAAGATGATTTTTTAAAATAAAAACCACATCAAAAAGCTCATCAAAAGTGCATCAACATTTAAAAATGGGGCAAAATTTTAGCCTCCATAGCATGCCAAAAACTGGTGGTTTGGGAGGTCTTCAGGGTCTTTGGGAGCTTTTATGTGCTATTTTCTGATTGCATATACCAGACGTAGACAATATAGCCAGTCTGGTTGAATTACCCCCCTTTTAGAACTGGGCTAATCAGCCAAAGACCACTAAACCCCCAGTTCCATAAGCCTGCTACGGAGGCTTGCAAAATTTACTATATGTTCATGAAATCATGAAAGCTCTAGAAGAATAACAAAAACCTTTCTGTGAGAGTAACATAGGCCTAATTTCTAACGTGACAGGCATGTCCCAGAAGCTTTATCTATTGTTCTCAGTCTTTCAAGTCAGAATGATTAATGTGCCTTCCTTCATCTAGCACAGCCTTTTTGGCCCGCAGACAATTCTTCCCATTGTATGAACTGAACTATGAACTAGTTACAGGGCCACAATACCACCTGCACACTGCAATTTACAGACAAAGACTGCAATTTGGGGTCAATAAAGTTAGAAACCTGAAATTTTGCATGTCTTAAAAGCTGGGACATTGATGTGATGTTAAAAACCTACTATTTAGTGTGGTAGTGTGTTTTAACTTCATCTCCATGATTATACAATCATGTATACGTAGGCTTATACAGATACATGGGGGCCCGCAAGCCCTTTTCCGTAGAGCGTACTAGTAATCGGCCATTTTAATTCTATGTAGAGCGTAGACGGACCACTCTAATATTTTTACATAGAGTGTATTTGGCATTTTAATTCTACGTAATGCGTTGTAGCCACTTGGAATTTATCGTAAAGCGTAATCGTGAGGTTTCCGAATTCAGCGTAGAGAGTTGTCAGGACCCCCCCCCCCTTGCAGGGCCTCATACATGTACCACATATACTTAGTACTCTTCACCACTAAACCATAAAAGAAGTATTGAACAAAATGCGCATAATTTGTATCACTAAAGTGCAAGACTATATCGTAATCAATTTTTAAAATAATCTATGATGTTCTTATCTTAAGAAAAAAGATTAAGACTAAGAAACATCTGGCTGAATTGATCCTGGATTTTCAAGAATCCTCTTAAATCAAGGACAGACCATCTCCTGAGATCAAAAGAGCCCAAGAATCAAGGACAAGCTGTTTTGTAGACGTACACAAAAGACTCAGAACAATGTGTACAGAACAATGAGTGTCCTTTCAACCCTCCTGGAAGGACAGCATTTCAAAGATTCTAAATGTACCTTTGACAAATGACAGGTGAACAACAGCTCTACAATCTAGCTCTAGGCAAAATTGCTTGGTTTCAAACTGGTTGTTAGTGTACTGTGAAATATTAACAGTTCCATGGGGAAGTCAAGGTTATAGTAGAGACTATAACCTCCTTGGTCAACTTTATGAAAATGAAAGCATGGCTATGAAAGATGTTGACAGAAAAAAAAGACACTTAAATGACCTTATGACCAAAAAGAATGTCACGTGTATGCATACATGACCCTTCTTAAACCGTTGGTGACACAAAGACAATACTTTAAAAGTTTTGGAAGGAGACCAAAACAAAATCAAAACATAGGATGAAATAGATTAAAACACACTCAATACTGCATGTAGATATTTAGTATAATACATTTGTATGTGGATATAAGAAAAAATATATAATACATTTTTCTCTTATATATAATGTTATGACTGTCATTTCAAAAGATGTGATGATTCTGAATTGACCTTTTTCCCCAATGCATACAGGTGAAGATACAGATAACTCGTCCAAAGGCATATTTGGGGTGTGTGGAACAGGGAACGATTCTTACCTCCTTATTGTAGTAAGTATTCAGTAACCATTTTTATAGAGCCGTCTTATGTTCAAATTCACTAGCTGTGACCCAAAGCTAGTAGTCATTGCAAAGTTACATGTACCTTATATCACAAAATTATCAATATTTTCATCTGTTTGCATATTATTTGAACAAATGCTTTGAAGAACGTTAAATAATTTTGTATGCGTTTGTAAATCTTTGGTCACCACAAGCATACACATACTACTTTTATGTGAAGTATACTTGTAGAAATCAGAAAAGTTGTCATGTAGCTTAACCTGTATAATATTAATCTTTGTAGCACTAGTGTTGTAACAGTCATGTATGTTTTTAGGACCCCCACTACCATGGTACAGTCCAAGACCCCCAAGACTTACAGCAGAACGGCTGGGTGAAATGGCAGCATGTCAGAGACTTCAAGTCAGATTCCTTCTATAATTTCTGCCTTCCGTTATATAAACAATAAAAGTTTAATATGATATTACAGTTTTCTTTGTTACAAGTTTTGTTCAATTAAAGAATGGCTTCAAAAAGTAACCACAAATAGTGTTGTGAATACACACAAAAAGCAGGCTCAGATTTCAACCAAGGGCTTTGAAATTCTATTCTAACACTACTCTATGTTTGAAATTCATTAAATTATTTAGAGAAATACAAGTGACAAGTGTGTATCAAAGCATGGTGTAAGAAACTTTATTGACAGACAAGGGTTATTGCATAGCAGTAGCCTCATCACAACTCAATATGTCGTTCATTAAGGCACGCGTGAATTGCACGACAGATAAAATAATATTCACACCAACTAAAAGTACAACGTAAAAAAAAAGGATGGACAGTCTAGTAAGCAAATACTGGTCAATAATAGTTACTGTAGTCTACTTGTTTTTCAGCGTGCAGTCATTGCTACTGAAACCTGATTGGTTGAAGTAACTCAAAACTCGCTGACCAATGGTATGGAAGCCAGGTGTTAACAGTATCTAATAGTGCATTCTGATTGGTCAGAATGTTAAAACTTCTGACCAATCACTATGTTAGATGTTTAGAAGAGTCCTAGTGCATGTTCACATTAAGTTTGCTTGTTCCTATTATCATAATTCTTAAATTTCAAAAAT